>NC_070597.1:25165377-25465377 GCF_027409825.1 Scomber japonicus
GGCTTGTGACTTATGTCCCAAGAGATTCTCCTCCAAAGGGGGCCTGTCTTTGCATCAGCGAGCGAAACACCTGGAGAACTACTTGAGGCAGCTAGGCGAAGCTCCTCCAGCTAAGGGAACAAAATCTAAATGTGAGTGGTCAACCAAACATTGCCTCCCAAAAAGAACGACAGCTAGGGCAAGTCCAGAACATGTGAGGAAGAGTTGGTGGAGATGATGACAGTGATGCTAGGAAATATCCTTGTCAATGAATTGAATTGATTTTAAAAAGCAAAAAAGGAACACCTAGTTATCTATTAATTTTACTTAATCAGAAACAATCTGCAAATACAGAAAGAACAGCAGAGAGCTCTGTGTGAATGTGACTTCACAACATGACAAAAACCTCTCTCTGAAACAGTTCCAGATTGCCACAAAACCTGTAAGCTGAGAACGGGCATGTTGGCTCTGCCTGTGTGCTCACTGCTCAGGGATATTTGAGAAAGCAGGAGGGTGTTGTTCTGAAAATGAGCTCCTCTGAAGTATTCTAATCATCTGGCTGTCAGCAATGCAGACAGGTATCACCACGGCGACAGCCACAGGAAACAGATCTGTTAGCTTTTTGTTTTTTTGTTTCATGGGAGCGATTACTCCTCTAACTGCACAGAGGCGGAGAGAGAAATAAAGGAAATGTTCAGACGTGTCATCGCAAGGAAAGAACACTAAGATAAATCCTTTAAGACCACAGTGTCTATTTTATCAACAGGAGAGTTTATTCAAAGAGAACAGCCTGTGGGCTTTATCCATTTTTCCACTGTGGGTCTATGAAGACTGCAGCTTTTATTTAAAGGTGATACTTATCGTTCTCGTCATCAGTGTGTCGAGCTAGAGATTGGGATCTTTATTGATCCAAGGCAGCCGAGTCACTTTGGTCCATCATTTTCTGAGAACTCACTGTCACCTCAATAGATATAACATCATCTGTCAGTCAGTTTCTACTCTCAGCAACCTGGTTTCAGTCTTAAGGAGATCTTTAGATAACGTTCTCTTTCCTCGAGCAGTTGTTTAGTGTTAAAGATATGCAAAGACAGCAGGGGATTTGTGTAAAATCTCCTGTTGAATATTCTTAAACATCGCTCTGTTTGGGGATTCAGTTTTCTTTTTGGATTACACACTTCTTCTTCTTCTTCTTCTTCTTCTTCTTCTTCTTCTTCTTCTTCTTCTTCTTCAAGCGACCTTGTCTACATCTATTATCGTTTTCCTACATTTCCCAGGACGCTTTTTTAACAGCTTCAATGATTGTGCCTGGACTCCCTGCATTCAGCTGTTACACCGTGTAATGGAATCCTCAGAACGAATGGGTCATACTGTATAAACCTTAGATGGCTTTCAGATCAAAAATTAAACACAATGGGTAGAATGGTGCAACAGAAACGCATGAGTCCCCTTATAATGACATATGGTTATTTATTCGTCAGCACTGATTTGTAACTGTTGGAAGGCACATGCAGATGATATCACCCTGTTGATTACTGCAAATAGGGGTGTAAGCTCAGAGTACATGGACCAACTGTTTAGGTTTTTCTTGTTTAATTTTTAGTTGACAATGTACCTTCACACATATGGGTCAGTGACAAATGCGGGTTGGCAGGATGAGCAATTCAATAATATGTTAAAATAGTTTTAAAAGCAGCATCAGATTGGTTAAAATGTACATTTATTACATTGTATTTGTGTTGGTTTTATATCATTTGAAATGACATTTTTATTTGGTTTCACTTAATAATCCATAATCCTCTAATATATTCTCTCAAAATTGATTAAAAGCAGAAATTTGATTCTGGGTCCACAAAAAAAGAATGTGTGCAAGTTATTCATTTATTTTCAAATTTGAACCCCTTTAAATGTGACTAAACCACATGGACACAAAAAAACTCATTGACCCATAGACACTTGAATGGAATAGTGGTCACAGACCCTTGGAGCCTACTGTAATTTCCTGTCTCTATTCATTGCTGGATTATGTTAAGACCCCTGCTGTGCCAACACAGTGGTCTCATTGAAAAGACGAAGCTGTGTCTATGTGTGTACCAATTGTTAGTATACAAAACAAATCAATTTACTGGTCTTCCCCAACTCTTGAGAAAAATATCTGTCTCTTTAGCTGATAAATGCTCCAGTATGTTCACCAGCTAGTCTCTAACTTTGTCTGCCTGCTGTTGGGTGCTGGGCAGGTGTACAGCGGGTGTGTCAGAGCTTCTTCATTGAAAACAGCTGCTTGTTAATGATAATAACAGGGTTTCAATGAGAGTGAACCAGAAGGGTGAAATAGAACTAAAACAATTAGCTTACAGCCAGCAGGGGTCCATTGATTAATTGTTAATATAATGATATTAATTAGTGCAGCTTTAAACTTCACAGAGAAAGTAAATGATTTAATATGGTTTTGAGGCTGGTGCATTGTGGCAAATTGGTGTCAATTAACAGAAGAGTTATTCGACTATTTTCTCAACTAATAACTAATAACCAAATATTGGATGTGCAAGTTAGTAGCATTTCATGACACTTATTGTGCATTAAAACAAGAGAAGAGGAGAGGGAGCCTCAAAGGAATGTGTGCGTTCCTAAAATGTATAATTTCAGACATGCTGAGCTCACAGAAGAGAGGATGGTCCGTCCTGGTTGGGGTAGACTGATTTGTTTGTATAAAACAAAATGATTACGTCCAGCTTTCAGTTTCAGTTTCCTCCCATGCAGCAGGTAAGAAAATGGAAAAACCGCAGGCACAGGTTTTTGCTCATTGGGTTCATGTGTGTATTTGTGTGTGTTCCTGTACCTGCATAGACAGCCTGTTAAGCCAAAATATTATAATACAGTGGTGGAAAGTAACATACAAAAAGTAAGTACATCTACAATTTTAAGATACTTGTACTACTGATTAGTTCCATTTAATCATTTCATCCATTTACTTCAACTCTGCAACATCTCACAGGCAAATATTATACTGTTGACTCCACTGCAATTATTTAACAGCATAAGTTACAATTTACATGACATGATAATGACTATATAAAATATGATGCATATTTATAGAACTAAACCTACTTAAAAATACATTAAGAAGTTAAAATTATCTCCATTTTGAACAACTACAACCAAGGCTGGATTAGTACTCCCAGGGGCCCCTGGCCACTAAAACTCATGCTCATTCCACTAGTTTACATTTTTCCCCACACACTCATTACTACAGACTAACCACAGTGCATTGTGGCCTGCTAACCAATCATCACTCACCCAGCCATCAAATTGACACATAAAACAGTCAATCATGAGACTTATTTTCATGGAAACAACTTTTATTTTATTATCATTATTAGGGCCCAAGCACTATACAGTGCGAAGGCCCTATTGTATCTGTAGAAATTATTATTATTCGTCTCTCACAACGAACGCCTTTTTGACAGCCTAAACGTGCCCCAAAACTCATGAAAATTTGCACACACATCAGACCCGGCGAAAAATTTGATATTTTAAGGTCCACCAAAATGGCTGTCGCAAAATGGCTCAATAGCGCCCCCTATTGAATATAAAAATGTGAGAGATTGACGTACATGAACGAAATTTGGTATATATATGTATCATGTCCAGACGCACCAAAAAGTCTGTGGGACCAATGACGTCACTCGAACAGGAAGTCGGCCATTTTGAAAAATATGCGCGATTTTGGCGTTTTCCACGCCTCGTACTTTAACGAACTTGTCCTAGGGATTTAATCCGACCGACTTCAAATTCACTCAGAAACATCTTGAGACATTGGAGATGAAAAGTTATCAAAAACTTTCTGATTAGGGATCCGGTTTAGCCGTGGCGGCGCCGACAATTTCCTTCGCCATTCGATCCTTCGCCATTAAACAGGAAGTCCTTATAACTCCTACAGACATCGTCCGATCTACACCAAATTAATCACGCATGTAGAGGGTCCCGCCCTGAACACGTATATGCATCAATACTGTGTCAGCTCCATAGCGCCACCTACTGGATACAATAGCGCCCCCTTGAAAATTGAAAAAAAATTGAGCCCCTCAAGTCAGATTGACATAGACAAACGAAATTTGGTACACATATGTATCTTGTAAAGACGCACCAAAAAGTCTCTTGGACCCATGACGTCACTCCAACAGGAAGTCGGCCATTTTGAAAAATATGTGCGATTTTGGCGTTTCCCACTCCTCGTACTTTAACGAACTTGTCCTAGAGATTTAATCCGACCGACTTCAAATTCACTCAGAAACATCTTGACACATTGGAGATGAAAAGTTATCAAAAACTTTCTGATTACGGATTTGGTTGCTTCGTGGTGATGTGAGGAATTTTGACGTTTCGCCATTAAACAGGAACTGCTGGCCAAATGGGGGTACTGCACCCCATAGAAGGTTAATAAAATTGAGCCCCTCCCTCCAGATTGACATAGATGAACAAAATTTGGTACACATATGTATCATCTAAAGACATACAAAAAAGTCTCTTGGACCCATGCCCTCACTCCAACAGGAAGTCGGCCATTTTGTGTCGAATCTGCGTTTTTGGCGCCATTTTGGCGTTTTCTACGCATCGCATTTGAGTGAACTCTTCCTAGAGATTTAATCTGACCGACTTCAAATTCACTCAGAAACATCTTGACACATTGGAGATGAAAAGTTATCAAAAACTTTCTGATTAGGGACTTAGTTTCTTCGTGGCGATGTGAGGAATTTTGACGTTTCGCCATTAAACAGGAACTGCTGGCCAAATGGGGGTACTGCACCCCATACAATATTAAGGAAATTGAGCCCCTCACTCCAGATTGACATAGATGAACAAAACTTGGTACACATATGTATCATGTAAAGAGGTACAAAAAAGTCTCTTGGACCCATATCCTCACTACACAAAATGGCTCAATAGCGCCCCCTAGAAAATTAAAAAAATTGAGCCCCTCGAATCAGATTGACATAGACAAACGAAATTCGGTACACATATGTATCATGTAAAGACGCACAAAAAAGTCTCTTGGACCCATATGCTCACAAGGCAAAATGGCTCAATAGCGCCTCCTACATAATTAAAAAAATGAGCCCCTCCCTCCAGAGTGACGTAGATGAACGAAACTTGGTATATATATGTATCGTGTAAAGACGCACCAAAAAGTCTCTTGGACCCATATCCTCACTCCAACAGGAAGTCGGCCATTTTGAGTTGAATTTTCGATTTTGGCACAGTTTGATACAATTTTCACACCACGTGCTTTAATGAATTCCTCCTAATCTGACCGACTTTATATTGACTCTGTGTCATCTCAAGACCTTGAAGATGCGTCGCAGCAAGTCTCGCTCAGTCGTGGCGTGGCACGGCGGGGGAGCTTGGCTGTGCAAACAATTTCGATGCTTCGCCATAAAGCAGGAAGTCGTTATAACTCCTACAGACATTGTCCCACCTACACCAAATTGATCACACATGTAGAGGGTCCCGCCCTGAACACATCTATGCATCAATACTGTGTCAAATACACAGCGCCACCTACTGGACACAGGAAGTCAGCCTCATATGACAAACATTATCCGATTTACATGAAATTTACAGGATGTGTTCTCCACATCACACACTGCAACATGACATGTAATTGGTGGGTGATCTCTAGCGCCACCAAGTGGACACATGCAATGTGACTTAGCCCCATCACACAATATTCATTACAAGCCCAGGTGCCAAGAAGTCTACGTGCCCGCCGTGTCTGCCATGTAACTGCAGCACGCACCGACATGCGCGTACGGCGCGGTGCGTGGGGGCGCGAGGGCCCGTTCATCACTGCTTGCAGTTTTAATTAGGGCCCAAGCACTATACAGTGCGAAGGCCCTATTGTATCTGTAGAAATTATTAGGGCCCAAGCACTATACAGTGCGAAGGCCCTATTGTATTTCGTGCGATTATTAGGGCCCAAGCACTACAGTGCGAAGGCCCTATTGTAATCGTACCGATTATTATTATTAGGGCCCAAGCACTATACAGTGCGAAGGCCCTATTGTAATCGTAGAAATTATTAGGGCCCAAGCACTATACAGTGCGAAGGCCCTATTGTATCTGTAGAAATTATTAGGGCCCAAGCACTATACAGTGCGAAGGCCCTATTGTAATCGTACCGATTATTATTCGTCTCACAAAACGAACGCCTTTTTGACAGCCTAAACGTGCCCCAAAACTCATGAAAATTTGCACGTACATCAGACCCGGCGAAAAATTTGATATTTTATGGTCCGCCAAAATGGCCGTCGCAAAATGGCTCAATAGCGCCCCCTATTGAATATAAAAGTGTGAGAGATTGACGTACATGAACGAAACTTGGTATATATATGTATCATGTCCAGACGCACAAAAAAGTCAGTGGGGCCCATGACGTCACTCCAACAGGAAGTCGGCCATTTTGAAAAATATGTGCGATTTTGGCGTTTTCCACACCTCGTACTTTAACGAACTTGTCCTAGGGATTTAATCCGACCGACTTCAAATTCACTCAGAAACATCTTGAGACATTGGAGATGAAAAGTTATCAAAAACTTTCTGATTAGGGATCCGGTTTGGCCGTGGCGGCGCCGACAATTTCCTTCGCCATTCGATCCTTCGCCATTAAACAGGAAGTCCTTATAACTCCTACAGACATCGTCTGATCTACACCAAATTAATCACGCATGTAGAGGGTGCCACCCTCAACACGTATATGCATCAATACTGTGTCAGCTCCATAGCGCCACCTACTGGATACAAAAGTGCCCTGTTGAAAATTGAAAAAAAATTGAGCCCCTCAAGTCAGATTGACATAGACAAACGAAATTTAGTACACATGTGTATCGTGTAAAGACGCACCAAAAAGTCTCTTGGACCCATGACGTCACTCCAACAGGAAGTCGGCCATTTTGAAAAATATGTGCGATTTTGGCGTTTTCCACGCCACGTACTTTAACGAACTTGTCCTAGGGATTTAATCCGACCGACTTCAAATTCACTCAGAAACATCTTGAGACATTGGAGATGAAAAGTTATCAAAATCTTTCTGATTAGGGATTTGGTTTCTTCGTGGCGATGTGAGGAATTTTGACGTTTCGCCATTAAACAGGAACAGCTGGCCAAATGGGGGTACTGCACCCCGTAGAAGATTAAGAAAATTGAGCCCATCCCTCCAGATTGACGTAGATGAACAAAATTTGGTACGCTTATGTATCATCTTAAGACGCACAAAAAAGTCTCTTGGACCCATACCCTCACTCCAACAGGAAGTCGGCCATTTTGAAAAATATGTGTGATTTAGGCGTTTTCCACGCCATGTACTTTAACAAACTTGTCCTTGGGATTTAATCCGACCGACTTCAAATTCACTCAGAAACATCTTGAGACATTGGAGATGAAAAGTTATCAAAAACTTTCTGATTAGGGATCCGGTCTGGCCGTGGCGGCGCCGACAATTTCCTTCGCCATTCGATCCTTCGCCATTAAACAGGAAGTCCTTATAACTCCTACAGACATCGTCCGATCTACACCAAATTAATCACACATGTAGAGGGGTCCCGCCCTGAACACATATATGCATCAATACTGTGTCAGCTCCATAGCGCCACCTACTGGATACAATAGCGCCCCCTTGAAAATTGAAAAAATAATTGAGCCCCTCAAGTCAGATTGACATAGACAAACGAAATTCAGTACACATATGTATCTTGTAAAGACGCACAAAAAACTCTCTTGGACCCATGATGTCACTCCAACAGGAAGTCGGCCATTTTGAAAAATATGTGCAATTTTGGTGTTTTCCACGCCTCGTACTTTAACGAACTTGTCCTAGGGATTTAATCCGACCGACTTCAAATTCACTCAGAAACATCTTGAGACATTGGAGATGAAAAGTTATCAAAATCTTTCTGATTAGGGATTTGGTTGCTTCTTGGCGATGTGAGGAATTTTGATATTTCGCCATTAAACAGGAACAGCTGGCCAAATGGGGGTACTGCACGCCGTAGAGTAATAAAATTGAGCCCCTCCCTCAAGATCGACGTAGATGAACAAAATTTGGTACATTTATATATAATCCAAAGATGCACAAAAAAGTCTCTTGGACCCTTATCCTCACGCCAGCCGGAAGTCGGCCATTTTGAATTGAATTTTCAATTTTGGCATGCTTTGATAGAATTTTCACACCACATAGTTTAATGAATTCCTCCTAATCCGACCGACTTCATTTTAACTCTGTGTCATCTCAAGACCTTGAAGATGCGTCACATCAAGTCTCGCTCAGTCGTGGCGGGGCGGGGGAGCTTGGGCCCGATCATCGCTGCTTGCAGCTTTAATTATTATTATTATTGACTATATTCTATTGCAAATAAATAGGCTATGTTGTGTTAAGTAAGACACTCTATAAACATACGACACAAAAAAGCAAACTGAAAGAGTAATGCGTCATCTTGCACTATTTCCACTGAATATGTGCTCTACTCGTGCACAGCAAGCTAGCAAACATTACAGCCAAAGTTTTCATACAAAATACAAGTGTTAGCTTCTCAAACCCAAGCCGAAATGTAAACTAACATCTTAATTAACACACAGATGAACATTTCAAATTAGATGGGTTATTTTAGTTAAGATATTTTAAAATGATGAATTACCCAACTACGGTGTAGCGTAAGGAACAAACATCAACATTTACCGTATTCACAGAGGAACAGATGGTGCCAACAGTGCCACCCTGTGGATTATTCAGGCTACTACCTTACATAACCAATGACTAATAATGATTCAATAACATGACAATATAACACTGAAAGGAGTGATTCCGCCATAATAGCACTTAAACTTTTCATACTTTAAGTATATAAGTGCTGCTTTAAGCCAGTCATTTTGTTCTTTTACAAGTACAATGTCTGTAAGTCTATAATGATTACAGCACAAGTAACCCCAATGAGAGTTTAACTTTTAACTGTGGTACCAATTTACCATGAAATGCAAGATTTGCTCAAACATCCACTTTGAATATTTGTCTTCATCCTGTCTCCGTACCTCCGCCAAAGAATTTCACACTAGACAGAGGAGGGAAAAAAAGGCAATTGGACTACATTTGCATCAATTTCCTTAAATGTCACCATTCAAACTCTAACCTTAAAGCCTTGTTCGCCTCTTAAAGTGTTTTTCTTTCGCAGCCTCTATTACAGGTAGCTGAGATCAATCCTCTGGTGTGATAGCTCCTAAATAGCTTGGCAAGTGTGTGAGAGGAGATAGTTTTGCGAGAATGACAAAATGACACATGGAACACCTTAAAGCCAGCGTGTAAATGTCTGCTTAGATAATCCTTTTAAAGTGCTTTTTAACACCCTTAAACATAAGAATGTAAGTCAGCGCACACTGCAAAGTCTCTATCGCTGTTCCTTATGTCATTTACCTATCGTGGTTGTTGAGCTTAATGTGAGCACTTGAGGAAGATGGCAGGGGAGGATCAGTGTCAATAAGTCAGCTGGAGAATAGACCTGTTGTCAGGGTAGAATTGTGTGTGCGCAGATATTTCATTCACAGGTCAGTGCCATAGCAAGAAGTTGGTTTTATTTACTTATTTAACAGCTGGAACCTAAATGAAATCAATATTTGTTGCCTTTTTGCTAGGGTTAGGGTTAGGGTGTCATACATCGGCACACGTTGGGTCAATCGAAGTTCTTGAGGTCATTGTGAGGCCTGTGCTAAATTGAAACTGAGACAGTAGATGCAGCTCTTTGCTCCCTTTGGAGAAAACAGGAAGCACCCTGATAATATTGCTATGGCAGCCAAGGTCAGAGTTGTGTCTGCCTTTCTCTCTAAACAGGGTAGAGGTAACTGCAATCAGGGATTGGATATCGCTGACCCTGAGGAAGGGGCAGGAAAGGGTGCTGAGCTGTGGCCTCAGACCTTTAACATTCATACTTCCCTTGTTTTAAAGTTGCAGACAAATAGACTAATACCATATGCTGTAGGTGGTTGGGTCTGACCATATTTGGGTATAAAGTACCCAAATATGTGTGTACTCTTTCATTCTGCTTCATTAAGTCTCAATAAAACATTTCAGCATTCGACATATTGGGACTCCTATGCACTTTCTCCTCTGATGTATGGGCCGCTGATAAAAATTTACAACACCTTTAAGCATCTTTTTCAGGTACTCGGCAGATCGGTTGTTCCCGCGTCTTGGAGAAGTCGCCACAGTTCTTCTTCTGTGAATTTCGGCGTCTCACGTGCTTCCGTCTCTTCGTGTAATCCCTGACTGACTCCATGATGTTGAGATGAGGATTCTGTGGGGGCCAAACCATCTGTTGCAGGACTCATTCTTGTTGTTGAAGATAGTTCTTAATGAGCATGGCTCAATGTTTTTTCTTGTTGTCGTGCTGCAGAATAATAAGCTTACACAATAGCGTCAATGTGAAATGTCTACTTTACATCATTAGCATGTATAATGTTGCTACAATGTTCAAGCTTACCAAAATTAACAGCAAAAATAACAGCCTTAAGTCAATGGAGAAGACATTAGCTAAGTGTATTGGATCAGTGTACTACAGAAAATATCATCTTTATTCATTCTTAGACAAAGAATACTGAGTTCCAGGCAGGTATGGTCCTAGACATAAGGAAATATCTATTATGTATGTGTGTGTGTGTATATGTGGGTATATATTTTCACCTCCTCCTTCAGTGTGTCTTATGTTTAGTTTCAATGACACCTGCTCCATAATATCCTGAGATCCACTTCAACTGCAGCATTAGTGTCCTCCAGCATTGGTTTACAGGTATCAGTTAGTAGGGCAAATTTAAAATGTGGTTATCTAGTAATATAAAAAGTGTGTCCAATAAAAAAGATGATCAAAATGTTTTTATCCCAATGAACTCTTTACATTCACTGCAAAACAACACATTTTAATGTATTAAATCTATTCTTAACAAAAATGTGTGGTACCTGTGGTGTAGGTGTGCACATGCATGTACAGTATGAATACATGACAGCGTATGTACTGCATGTGTAGAGATTCAGGGAGTTTTTCCTCCATCAGAAGTGACATGTGACACATCACCCAACATGACCGCCAGAGGCTTACACACTTTGGGTGACAAATCCTGAGAGATCTCTCTATTCTCTCCGGCGGTGGGAATTTTGACTTCTGGCATTAGCATGCTAATCAAAACAGGAGCCGATTAGGTGAAAAAAATGGCTCTCACAGCCAGAGATGGCACCCAGCTACATGGGTGTCATCTAGCAGGAAAAAAAAGAGATCAAATAAAATAAAGATTCAGTGTCAGTTAAATTTTTCAAGTGTAGTTAAACTGTACAAGATTGCTTGAGCACAATGACGGTATTAGACATCAAAGACTGTAATACTTGCTGTATATATGCTTTATGTAATTACATGACTAGCGGTTGGAGCTGCAGCCTGGAATTGAAATATTCTGTGTTTACAGCTCAAACAAGCACACGACTATGAATTACATTTTCAAGGTTATGTACACACAGTATCAGATAGTATTTGTTTTATGCACCCAAAGGCTGCTGAGGGTTTTGCTTCTGTTTTTATATCAGCATCTTAATAAGTGTATGTGGACACAAACATTACACCGCATGTCATTGTTTAACATCTCTTCAGAACTATGAGCTTTAATCTACTGCTTTAACAGCCTCCACTCTTCTGGTTTCAGGCTTTCCAGCAGATGTTGGCTATATGTTGGAAGCAGGGTTTGCTCCCATTAAGCCACATGAGCATTAGTGAAGCTCAATACTTATGGTGGGTAATTACATTATGGTGAATACTACACATATTGACATATTTAAAGTAGCCCTCCAATTATATTTTTTGTTGTTGTTCAGTTGGATGTTTGATCTTCAATATGCAGAATGATGTATGTCCAGATTTAGTTTTCATATTCATATACTGAAATTGGAACGTTTCTGTGTTCATTAAACATCTGGTTTTAAGGGGCAGGGCCTATAAGCAGGATTTGTGACATCACAAATCATTTGGGAGCCAATCCTGGTTTAGGATTCATGATTCAACTTACACGTGTGTGATATGGAAACTTGAACTGCATATTAATTAGAACCTCTAATTCTATGGGATCACGTTTCATTTTGTGCTTGTGGGCTTTCTGCTTGTCCAAACCCTCATTTGAATACTGTTGTCTGAACCTGTTGTCATTTGGTAGATCACCCGCAAAATACATGCTAACCCAACATGCAATCTGTTGGACTGCACAAGCAATTTACTACCCTTTATTTGGGATCTTAGTAAATCAGGCCCCTAGTGTCCAAAAGCTGAGGTTCTGAATTAATATTTACATTATGTATAGATTCTGGAATTTTAATGAGGGTGTAATTTTAAGGATTTTAATAATTAATAATATTTTAATGAAAAAACGATATCAGATACACATTATTATTCAAAGTGTATTTCATCTTAAAGCATGCCTGGAGGGGAAACAAAAACTTTCTTATATATTAAAACCATGTTTTGTATACATGCATATGTATTTCAAATATATATATTTATAAGGTACACCTAAATCAAATGAATGTAGTATAATGCATCAGCCCTGCAATAAATCTTCCTCCTTCATAAAGGATATTTGGACAATGGACATTTCTCTTATTTATATAAATGGGTTGGACAAAATAATAGAAACACGACACAGTATACTCCTATACAGTTCAACAGCACAACAAACAACAGCCTCTAAAATGACCATTAAAAAACATTACCTAAAAAACTAATTAAACAAATTAAAAACGAACAGTAGCTTTTATCACAGAGCTGGCATTAGTTTTAACTGGTGAATTAACATATTTACAGTGTCAACTACAGCGATATAGCCTTCAGGGATAATGAAGCATCATTTGCAATTTTCTGTCTACCAAAATAAAATAATCTTGTTATCTGGGAGATGTTTTTTTGTTACACAGGTTAAGAGAAAACAGGCTGAGGCGTCTTCGTCAAAAGCAAGGTAAAAATATAGCAGTGATTAGCTCTGTTGCCTCAAATAAGAAAGTCAAGGGTTCAAATCCACCAGCTGGCAGCTGTCTGCATTTCTTAGATACATGTCATAGGATGATATCTCTCATATATCAGCATTTGTTTCACAAAAAAAAAAAATCTCCTATATTTTAAGATATTTGTGGTATATTTGTAGATGTAATGCAGCACATGCATTTTACATATATGGCCATATGCACATTATAATAAGATATCATACTGTATGTAAATGTGATCTGATTTCCTGTGTAACCTAATTTCTCCAAGTATAACCTGGTTTCCTGAGTGCATGTTAATGTTCTACATATACTGTCGTAGCAGCATCACTCAAAACTGATTAGCCATTTAAAAAACTTCAAAGCTTCATTGATGCGCTCATCCTAGCGATGTTCTTATCAGATCATAATAAATTTAGTATACAAAGTGTTTAACAAGTAAACACAAGGCGGTCCGTCAAGAATACTAATGTGTGTTAATATGAAAAACAAGAAAACACAAAGCAGCAGATAAACAGAGTGTGGAGGACGGAGGGATAAAGCAGTAATATGATATTCTGTTTTAACTCTGACAGTGTGATCGCTCAATTCAGCCAGCAGTCGCCCTCGAACCTGATCCTCTGAATCAGTAATGAAACTCCACCAGAAAGTAGGTTTAATGTGTTACAGCCCAGCTCTGAGACTATACACAGAAACAGGAAACAGTTTTATTTAACAGAAATTGTTTAGCTGTTTAAGGTAACAAAAATCTCAGTTCAGATAAGGCAGATGAAGCTTTTGCCAGACTAGCAATATAAATGCTAAACTAACTACAGTATAAAGACAGTTAGAACTCCAGCATCATGGCCAGATCTACTATACAGTTGATATATTATATTTAACTTAATGTATACATAAAAATACATACACGTACGTACATATATATATATATATATATATATATATATATATACATAGACAGATTTCAGCCACTTCTGTATTAACCACCCCTTTGATTGCATTGTTCTGGTTTATGGCCAAATATGGTGTCACCCATGTCTCTTATTGAATAGTCCTCTTGCCTCCCTGCCTGTCTGTGATAATGAGTGCCCTGAAGTCACATGATCATAGACCCAACCCATCTTGGTAGATAGGCCATTGGCTGATACTCATGTCTGAATGCACATAATTGGTCGTTTTTTGGTATATTTCTTCATCTTTAAATGCCATTTGTAATGTGTTTTATGATGACCCTGATCCCTGTGTTGTTGTATTTTTGATCAAGTTGTTCTATACTACATGTGCTGCTGGAGCTTTGACTTTTTTGGATCTACCATAAAGGCAATCTCTGCTGAAGGGCCCCTGGGTTCTTGCCCAAAAAGGACCTCAATGATGGGAGAAGAAAAATGTGTGCTCTTTCTCTTCTCCCTCTTTTTATTTTTCAGGCTCCACAGAAATATCACAGAAGACTTGACCCATTCCCTTTATATTAATAAGTATGGTCACTGTCAAATCACAATCAAATAAAAGTTGTTTCCAAGGAAATTAAGTTTCATGATTGACTGTTTTATGTGTCAATTTGATGGCTGGGCAAGTGATGAATAGATAGCAGGCCACAATGGCACTGTGGTCATTTTGTCAGCCAATGTGTGTGTGTGTGTGGGGGGGGGGGGGGTCAAAAAAAAAAGAGAAGAGGGTTAGGGTTAGGGTTAGGGCTTAAAGAACAAGAGACAAGAGTAGAGGAAGTTGGAGGTTGGAACATAAATTAATTAGGGTGGATAGGGACATGAGCTTCAGTGCCAAGGGGCCCCTGGTGGTACTAACCCTGCCTTGGTCCAGCATTATAAAGTGTAAGTGCCAAAGGAGAGAGAGGGAGCCCCCTATTGACAGGATGGTGCAAGTCTTTTATAACCTATTGGGAGACAGTGACCAGACAGTGACCAGCTCCACTTCCCATCACAGACACAGCAAAATCCGATGCAACAGCGACACAGACCACTACTTTAGAGAGCTGCTGATCGGTCTTAGGTTAGGAGAGGGTCGAACAGATTACATGACACGCTGAGGCAATGCGATACATGCAGCTCACTGTCTGCAGATGATATACATGGGTCTGGAAAAGGGGCTTTTAAGTGGGTGAAGCTGGGGTGAGCGATACAGGTTTGTACTTGCTGAGATAAGTGTGTTCTGTCATAGAAGAGCCGCAGTGAAAAAAGCAGCGGGCGCACTGTGGAGATGTATCTGGTATCACACTAGTCTCACACACACTGTAAAACATGAGGTTAAAATAAAATGATGAAATATATAAGAAATGATGTTAATGATGGCAGTGATTATTCCAGCTATCATATGATGATCAGAACATCGTCCACCAGTGGACCAGTGAGTGAAAACATGTTAATGTACTATACATGTTAATAGTACATATTATATTGTATGACCAGTTAGTACTGAAAAGTCCTGTAAAATATACAATGAAACTTGAGTTAATTGTTTGGCTTTAGGTTTTTCTTCATTTAAAGATGTCTAGACTTGGCCTGCTTAAGATAATAATAATAATAAATGTTACAAAGTGATTTACAGAAGGAAATAAAACCAAACAAGGCAGATAGAAATAAGGCAACAAGGAGCACAGATGCACAGAAGTAATAGTACAAGATTTATAAAATAAGAATAATAAAAATAATGAAAATAATAATAAATAAATAAATAAATGTATAGAAGTGAACTTCAACTCCAACATCCAAAGTGCTTCACACATAGGAAGAACACATACACAAAAAATAATAACACACTAAATTGAATACTGAGATTACTGAAAATTGAATGGGGGGAGGAAGAGAGTTCCACAGTTTTGGGGCAGCAATGGAGAAGACCCTGTCCTCATAGCACTTAGTCCTGCATCTGTGGACAGACAGAAGTTCCTGGTCTGATGAGCTCAGTTCTCTGACAGTGTGGTATGAGGACAGAAGTTCTGTTACAGGGGAGCCAGTCCATTCATGGCCTTATAAACAAATGGTACATGGACTATACTTATCTACTAAAAAGATAGATAAGACTTGCTTTAGAAAGACTTTCTCATGCAAAAAAGCTTCCATCAACAGACAAACAGAATAAGGCAAGGTGACCCACCAGCACACCACATTTAAGCCATGCCTATCAGCATGCAACACTGTAGCATCTCTAAATAATAAAATTAATCTGCGTTACTGTTTAGTACACTGACTTCACCAAGGTTAGTCAATTCAAAACTTCTTTCCCAGCTGACCTTGACAACAGTCCAAGCATTGCAGAACTCTACACAGTCATGATTAAGATGCTCTTTAAGAGTGATGCACTACCAGGTTTGCACATTTTTGCCTCATTTAATCTATTACTGATCACTACTGTAGCTTGTATTCGCCACGCTGTCTACCTTCCTGCTTCCCAGTGTGCATTGTGCATCTACCTGCAATGGTAGAAGGCTTGTCCACCTCAGACCACCCCAGCCAAACCATTGCACAAGCAGGTTGTCATCACCTAGGTTGTGCCCCATGGTCTCTGCAGCTCTCTCAGCCCCACACCGGACGTAGCTGTCACCAATGATCCATACATTCACTGGATGGAGAAAAAACATTATAATGAGAAATGTATCATATTATAAGCTATAAAGACAAAGAGGA
Source organism: Scomber japonicus (assembly GCF_027409825.1). Taxonomy (NCBI): domain Eukaryota; kingdom Metazoa; phylum Chordata; class Actinopteri; order Scombriformes; family Scombridae; genus Scomber; species Scomber japonicus. The sequence goes on from NC_070597.1 coordinate 25,182,049, forward strand.
AATAACACTTTTAATAGATTAGCTCCATACAATTAACTTATCTACAAATACATTATTCCCTTGAATTAGCTGTACAAACTGTTTTACTGTTATACATTAAATAGCAATAATAACTCATACTCAAATAACTAACTAACAAGTAAATAATAATCACTTCTCTTGGGTTTCTCAGGTCCACATGCCATAATGCTCAGGATATTTTCTTCCTGAAAGATAAAGAAATAATTCCAATAGATGTATTGTTTTTGACAATGAAATGAACAACACTTGCAAAAAATAACCTTACTGAAGTAATGTTACTTGGTGTGTACCAACTGCCCTTAACAGTATATGATAACAGTTAAAAACACCCAATGATAACGTTAGTTCAATAAGCTATTTTCCACGTGCTTGTGTGCTAACGTTAGCTCTTGAACTACTGTAATAGCCAGCACGTTAATACAGGCAACAGTTAAAATTAGCATTTAACATTAGCTTCAACGTTACATTACACAAATAACTAATGTTACACCTCTCATAATATTTGATGATTGTATACATATATGCAATTAGCTATGTCACGTTACTAAGCTACTTTAACACTTAGCTGTAAAGTTTACCTCGAATTGTGGGAGCTAACTTGGTTTTCCCTCCTTTTGCAGTCAGGTTGTCAGGTTGCCGGTGTGTGGGTAGCGGCGTGCTGCGTGAACAATATCCTCGAGATCAGAGACTGTATAGAGATCCAGCCCTCGCAACCATAGGCTCGCAACCTCCCCTCCGCCTCATGCCTATATAAGTAGAATCCATGGGGGTTTTTTTCCCGGCATGCACCTGAAATTTTCAAGATGGCGCTGCCCAGATCCGAAACTATTGGCTTCCAAGCAGCAGTCCACAAACCAATGGGTGACGTCACGGATGTTACGTCCATTTTTTTTATACACTCTATGCTTGCAACAGATGACTTGCATCAACACAGACGCCTGGCACAAACTGCTTTTTCAGTTACACATGAAAATAATCAAATTCCAGGTCAAAGCTTTAGGGCAAAAACTGCCGTGGCCAGGATGCTGAACTCTATGTAGCACTCACCTAATGTGTCACACAGAACATTGAGTCAATGTATAGGAGCCAGTGCAGAGAGTCAAAGTAAAATAACACACACAAACTTATTTTTGGATTGACACTGATGCTGAGAATCTGGATAACCTGACACAATAATGTGAATCAAGATGCAGCAGGTGTGTCAGGCTTTACACTGTCTGTTGCTCTTGAGACTTGTTGGAATCAGCATCTAGTGAAACTGCAGCTTAAGACACTTTAACTGGCTGCAGTACCAAATTATATTTGTTGTGTTGTTTGCTACAATCAATACTTTGTTGCACAGTATCACTACTACACTACCATGAAAACAATGCATGCAAGAAATGGAATATAGTCACACAAATGGCACCAATTTACTATAAGCAACTAATTAAATGGACTGTACTTACAGTATATAGCACTTTTCTAGTCTTTTCAACCACCCAAAGCACTTTTACACTACAAGTCACATTCACACTCATTTTTACACTGATGACAGGAGCTACCACACAGGGTGCCAACCTGATCATCAGGAGGAAACTAACCATTCATACACATTCATACACTGTTGGTGCAGCCATCAGGAGCAATTTGGGGCTAAGTATCTTGCCCAAGGACATATCGGCATGCAGACTGGAGTCAAACCACAGATCCTCGTGAACGACCTCTGCACCTTCTGATCCTCAGCCTCCCCACCTTATGTGCCTTTAAAAACCAATTGGTCAAACTCCAATGTGCATACTGTGTATTGTTAGGATATAAAGTTTTTATTACAAATTCAGTGACACATACACCCAGAAGTACAGCAGAATGTAGTGTTAACCATGAGAGTGATGGAGATGATGAAGTAGCACATATTATATAAGCTCTGCAGCCATAAACCAGCAAACATGACGCCTGCTGCTGAATTGCAGAGCTAAAAGTGATGATGGTATGTATATATGCTGTAAAACAACCCTGCACTCCGTTTCAGCCTCTCTGCCCCACTTCCATCCTCATCATAATGCAGTCCATGAGATGAAGGTGAAGCAGCAGAGCCGGCCTTACTGTGGATAAAGTATTATCAGTTAACACATCATGCGGCCCCAATTTGGGCTTCTGTTGAGGTGTCAGGGTGAGGGATGGGCTGGCTTAGCACCCTGTAGGGGTTATTAAGTGGTGCGGCACAGAGCATCCCACTGCCGGCTCCCCCTGGTGACGGATGGAGACACAAAAAACCTGCCTGATGCCCGCTCTAATGAAGGCTGTCTACGTCTCGGCTGTGAAATGCGAATATGGCCGGTGGATATTCTCATTAATTTTTTAACAAAGCTGTGAAGCCACAACACATGTTTCTACACATTGTGTCTGAGAGTGGACAAGTACCAGCTGTCATTTTAGACAGAAATACTTCAGCTTTGTGGACAAGGAGGACAATGTAAACCAATCTGTCTACTCATATGACCCATATACTAAACTGACATAAATATAAAAAACTAGTGTCAAACGAATCTGAATACCTTAAAACTGCTTTGTCCATTTGAATTGTGAATCGTGGCACCAAGAATAAAACACAGTAGCACAAAAAGCAAACTCCTAACTGACTCACTAATGTTGCTATGAGCTTAATATATTTATATATAAAGCTATAATATATTTATATTTATATCTTTATTGTTTCAGTAACAACAACAAGCCAAAAAAAAGTTTCATTTTATTTATTTATTTAAATCATTCTTTCTTGCGTACAATTTTTTTCTTTTTTTCTTTGTAATTTGTTCTTACTGTTTTTATTCCTTTTCTGTCTTATTATCAGCTTGTCAATCAACTGTGAAGCACTTTGAACTACATGAACCAGTATGAAAAGACTTTTCTTTGTCTCTTTTTAACACTTGTTTGAGCACTTTCTTGACTTTTGAAGAAGTGGTGATTGGCTTTTGTTGAAAATGAAAATAAATAAATAAATCATTGCACATCAGCAAGGCCCCATAAGAGTTCTACAGATACAGTATACTGGTTTTTAACCCTTACATACTGTTTGGCTCACATTTGACCTTTTTTGACATTTGACAGCTGTAAAAACACCCCAAATGACTTTTACTCATATAGTGGCCCAAAATGTACAAAAATAAAAAGATTAAAATGTTCTACTTTTGTATAGATGTTACAAATTCTGACCCGTATCTATTGCCATGTGTTTTAGTGAAATGAATAGTTAATAGTTTTAATAAGATAGTAATTATGAGGATTTATTGATCAGCCAGAGCGGCTATTGATGCAGATCTGTGGTTCAACATTTGGTATAGACACTTTTCATGAGGGGATTCTTAGACCGGGTCAAAAGTGACCCAGAACATACTGCGAGGGTGTAGAATATGAACAGTATGTAAGGGTTAATTAACAGACTTCACAGGCCTGCTTTGGCTTTCATCTTCACATCAGCTCATATATATGTTTGCAGTCTCAGTCCATCCTGACTGCCTTCACTCTGGTTACACAACAAGCATGAAAAAAAAGCTCAACTTTCGGGCCGCCCCCGTCTCCCGGAGGAGCTCACAGCTTTTCTTGACTCAGACATAACAGATCGCTGAGGTAATGTGTGTGTGTTTGAGCCTGTCAGACCATCACTAAAGTTTACTGTGGTGGCATAATGACACAAGCCCTCCTCCTCCTCATCCTCCTCCTCCACCTACTGGCAGCAGCCGGGACTTCCTGTGGGAGACAGTGAGAGCGAGGGATGACAGAGAGTGATAATAATGTGAAAAAGCGACCTGACCTTGGGATGATTGGGATCATCGGTGCGAGGACTCTGTCTCCCGGGGTTACAAGCGGGGTAAATCTCACATCACATCTTTACTCAGCGAACACACATCCTGTCAGTGCAGGAACATGCTTCAGTGGGCTCAGAGGCCACCACTGTTTTCCTTTCAGAGAGTCACCAGGCACATGAACTTTGCTCAGTGTTTTTATTACCTTTTTACTACACCTCTGTCGCCTTCAAGAGCTACATTTAACATTAACCTGGTGCCTACTGAGGGCCACTTACAGGCAATTTCCTGCTTTATTTTATACTCAGTCTGCACTTTGAATGTCATGTGTGTGTTTTATCAGTGAGGTTCACTGAGCTGGATGCCATCAGTGACGTGTGGCTCCTGCTTTTTTTACGAATACAGCATATATCCTTCCCGTTGTCTTTCTGCTGACTGTGCAACTTTTTTTTTTCCAAAATTGACCCAGTCTGATTTGACAAATTGATAAATTATGACCCTTTTTAACCAACTTCCAATTTATTACCACATTGGGAATTTATGGTCAATAGACATCATTTAAATGAAACTATATCTCATGTTTGAGTTAACGTCTGGAGGGTGAATGCATACTGTAGACATGAGGAGATATTATACAATCTATCCTAAAAGTAAAGTCAAAAAGGTATAAATAATACATCACAATGCATAAAGAAGATACATTACAAGTCCTGATATTAAAGTTAAGATCAATGGTAGAGTCTAACTAAAAGTGCAATATTCAAAGCACTGATTTAGCATTTTTGATGATAGACAGTTTAAACAAAAAGGATATAAATCAAAGCAGAAGTGTCATCTTTTTATCTTCATACAATGTTCTTCATTGTGAGGTATACTGTACTTTAGGCTGGATAGGCTATAAAAGTCTGGTTTTTTGTCAATACTGTTGTGTACAGCCTTTACAGACTGATGCTCCATTGGTTGAGCATGTTGTAGTTAGTCTTGCTGTTATTGTTATTGCCTTCATAATGTAGAACATTGCAAAATAAAATCACTCGTTTTTCACTTTGTGTGTGTTTGCTCTTTTTTCTTCTTTTTTTTCATAAGTCAGGTTTTGTGGTGTGCAGTTATGAAACACTTGAATGATGACGATAAAGATTTGAAAATAAAAGTTTGATGAAAATAAAGTGGTTGAACCAGTTATACATATATTTTTTAAATGGGTTATGAATATATCTCCAAAGTATTCAGATTATTTTACTGAACTAAAGGTAATCATACTGCACTATAAAAACACTTAAGTTAAAGTTAAGTTAAAGGCCTGGAGTTAAAACACATCTGTGTATTATTAGCAAAAGTACATATAAAAGTACAACCAATAGAGAGACACCTCTTTATTACTATGGTCTTCATCTCTGGAGAGTGTTGATCTTTTTAAAAAACAAACTTAAGACCTACAATTTTCATTTGACTTTCAATTGAATTTTTTATTTATTATTCCGTCTTTTATTTTCTATTTTAGCCTGTTTTACTATTCTATTTTATTATTTCTTCTTCAAAGCTCACCTTTTATGTCTGTTTTAATTCATTACTTTTACTTTATTATTCCTAACATTCCCACTTTATTATATTATAATATTCTTTTTATATATCTTTAATATTTTCATCTTTAGTTTGTTTGTTGTGACTATATAAAGCACTTTGTATTACATCACTATGTATGAAAAATACTTTACAACTAACATTTGATTGATTGATCAACTATCAAAGAAGTACACTATGGTTGTAATATTTCTATATAGTATAGTACTGGATTTTAACTATATTATACAATGTTGTGTGCTTTTATCTATAACAGTGCATCATGTTTTATAAAATCCTCATACTGGATGATTCATATGTAAAATCTTTCCACCATGGCACAGTAGGGAACTATGAGATCACTCATCTGATTGGTGTTAAGACCAATGAACGTCTCTTTAAAGCTGTAAGACTTCCACTAAATGTCACACACACACCACCACAAAAAAAAAGTTCCATTGTGCTGAACAGAGTGTATCAGTTCAGCAGTGATTCTTAAACCTTTTCTTCACTGCCTCTGCTCAGTACGAAGAAAGAAACCTCAACCGCTTTTGTCACCCCCTCCCTCCCTCCCTCCTCTCGTACCGCCCTCCGTTTCTAGCGGAGGTAATGAATGGCTCAGCTGCGAAGTCCTCTTCTGGGTTTGAGAGGAGGGGTCAGGACAGCCCCCCAAAGGTCCAGCAGGATCACAGGAGTCATTACCTACTGATGCTATCGATCTGCCTGCCTCTGCTCACCCACATCACACTTTCATTACCAGCTCCATCTGCCCTCTGTCTCCCTGCTCACTGTCTATATATATATATATATATATATATATATATATGTGCTGTACATTGTAAACCCTGTATATAATCTATATGAAGCATTTTCCATAACAACAAAGTAGAAGGCTTCTGTCTCCTTCCTCCATTGTCTCCCAAGAGTACAATTTACCTCCATCTCCTTCTATGGCTCCAACCTTCCAGTACAGCAGCCTCAGCACAACATCCACACAGTGAAGCTGGAGGCAGTAAAGGAGCAGAAATTACCGTAGAACACGTGTAGCTGCTATTTGCTGTAATGTACATCCTGACAGCTGCACTGAATATCCCCTGCAGAGATGATCTCTCTGTAAGTGTGTGCTTATGGACTCTTTCAGCGCCTCTGTACTGCACTGTAATTTGGTTTCCATATACTGTTATTTAACAAACAAGACAAGGTTTTAAGGGTCTGTTATACCAAATTACAAAAAAAAAGAAAAAACATGTTATGTACCTTTTTGTTATATAAATGTAATCCTGATTTGGCTCCTTATTTGACTGGAGAAATTGACCGCACATCTGGATCTAGTGGCACTGTGCACCCAAAAATGTTCAGTTTCCTGTTGACTTACATCTGTAAACATGTAAGACTTGATTTGATTGGTGTCTTAAATTGTTTCTAAGAATATGACATGTTGATGCCACTCTTTATAGTCACTTCTTTTGATATAATAATAATGAATGAATATTAGAATATTAGTATAACAGATACTACATCGAAACTGTTTACTGCTGTAGGTATAAAATGATATGAATGTGATACATGTATATATGCTTAACTAATATCTTAAACTGACAACCTTTACTCATAGAAGAAAGTCTGAAGTAAGGGACTGTATGAAAATTATGAGAAGAACATGGGGGGGGGGGAAAGGTGGGCGGTATGTAATATTTATCTTTGCTAAAGGAGGGGTCATTTGGCATTTTTGGGAGAGCAGGTGTGGTCCTTAAATAATATAAATTATTAATATTCTTGTTATATGAAATATATTTTCAGTTTAAGCCTTTTAGTGGATACATTTATTGAAAGAAATGTACACTAAGGAAAGGTTCATAGAAGTTTGATTTGCCATAAGCAGATAATAAGATGACATCCTGTCTGTGTCAGAGCTTAATTCCTCCATCATAATGATCTAGTACCAATAAGTTTACATGTTGGACAACACAAAATACACAAAAATATATATTTATTACAGCTTGATCTCTCTTTAGTTCACATTTTTTCTCTCTTGTATTATTTTATGTTTTAGTCTCTTTTACTACTTGGACTATCATTTTGATTCTATTTTTATTCCCTGATTATTTTCCTCTTCATAACCTACCTTTTATAGCTGCTTTTACTTCATCACATTTCACCTTTTTGGTTTTATTGATTGATTATTGAACCGTTCATATAGTATATAGTGCTTGAGTCCCTCAGCATCCTACATTACACACATGGTTTGTCATTGTGCCTGCTTCATTTACTCTAGGATAGTTGTAGTAGTATATCCAATTTGACACTCACTTGTGATATGTTTGTTATGAATTTAGAAACTGTTCATTTCACTCCTCTAATGAGGGGCTGTTGTGAAAATTGCTGTCCCTTTCAGCAGATATGGATGTTTAAACTGGGTTATACCATCTTAAATTCTTAATGCTGTTCATCTTTTAGTTATTTGTGGTGAGACAAGTTGTACCAATAGTTTCTTTTTATTTTGACATGTTTGGGATACGGTGCTTCTACTCTCCCCACCACTGAATTTCCTATGTAGACAGAAACATGATGGTGTTTTGACATCATGAAACCAAAACTTTAAAATAGAATTTCTTCCTTTTAACAGATTTTTTTCATTTTTTTTTCATTTTTTTTTTTTTTGTATTTTTGCTCAAAGAGAGCACTTTACATGTAATTTACAAAGCTGATATGTATTCAACTAGAACAAACTGTGCAATGAAATAAATCAATTCTACCCATCAGAGCAGATAGGATCCAACTGGAGCATGATACTTGTCAGACATATATGTAAAAACCCACATAGATCAGTGACTGGGTTAGGTAGAGGATTAGGTAAAGCTCCACAGTGTTGGAACAGTGTCTGTTGCAGGTTGAATCCTCTCACTGTCAAACGAGGACACCTACTGGCAGTCAATTCACTTCTTTTATTTCTTTTTTTTCCCCTCACATCTTTAAAAAAAAAAAAATCAACCTCCATTTTCTTGATGCACTCCTGCCTGACTGGTACGGGCTCTTCTGAAAGCTCCATGTCACTTGAGATCACAGTCAGAGGTAAAACGGATTTAGCAACAGAGCCACCGCCTCTCCACATAAGCCTATGAAAACAAGCTGAATAGATTATGCACATCAAACCAAGAGCTCCTCCAGGTACATCTACCTCTGCCTTTGTTGTGTTGTGTGTTTGTTGGTCTAATAAGAGAGGATGACCATGGGTTTGTATGTATTCTTCATCCCTGACAAGACACAAAATCGGCACTCTGGCTGCTCTCTGTGCCAGCAGGTTCCAAAATGAGCTCCTTCATCACGTAGGTTATTATTACCCCTTTCACTGCGAACTGAAATGGCATCTCATTCTTCTCATGTCCATTCCTGTATAGTGCTCACAACTTTGCATAATGTTGTGAAATGAACACAATTTAAGTTATTTCTTCTAGTCAGATCTTTCTATTCTGCTTATCTCTGATTTTTACACGCACAAACAGTATAATTCCTCTCAGCACGTCTCGTTCTGCTTTACACTTTTTTTCCATCAGGACTTCGGTGAAAGAACTTAACAGTCTTTCTAAGCTTGGAATCATCTTTCCATTCACTTGAATGATGAAGTGTGTTCAAACTTTTTACTGGCATTGTATAAATCTATGTCACACGCACAGAGTTGGGAAGGTTACTTTGGAAATGTAATAGGTTACGGATTACGAGTTACCTTATTTAAAATGTAATAAACAATGTAACTATTTCAATAACTTGACATTTGATTACTTTTTGATGACTTTTCAAATTTTCTAATGAATGTTTTCAGCTGTTAGGGTAAGTGTTCCCATTAAGCACCAAAATCAGTCATGGATACTGACATGATTTATAAAAGAGATCATTTCTTATAAAGCAACATTTATCTCTCATTTGAAAATGTATTCATTAGTTCATGTAGATTTTGGAATATAAAATAAAGATATTTTATGGAAATAGTCGAAAGTCTGTCATGAGCTTAATTAGTACTGTGACACCATTTAAACCCATGTGTGCTCCAAATAAGCCCACGTCATGATTTATTTACTAAATATAAAAAATATTGCTTTCAAAGAATTAAAAACAGCAATATATGTATTCAGTAACATGTTGAATATTTAAAAAATGAGGAAAATCCCCCCTAAGCAAAGTCTTAAAGGTGTGACTTCAGATATAACCTCCTTTGTAATCATCAACATTTTCATCAGTAACTGTCATTTAATGATACATTTTTCTCACTAACTGTAACAGATTACACTTATATTTATTTTGTAATTAAATTAAGTATCGCCATTACATGGAACAAGTTACTACTCAACACTGCACACACATCACACAATGCATCCCATATGAAAGTGAATCAACATAAGGCATTGCAAACTTTTATACGCTCAAAGCTTCTTCACATCAAGAAGCTGCTGGGAAAACTTGTTGCCCAGGTGTGTTCTTTGCCACCGTCGTGATCTGCCAGCTTCCATACCGAGACCTCTGCAGCCAAAATGGGAAAAGCTGTAAATGAGGTATGACTGTGCCCCTGTCGTTTATACATTCCACAAATAAAATCCTCTCTCAGAATCTCAAAGTATTTGCTAGATAGAGGGGAAATGTTCACCACCATGCTGAGCAGCTAATTTCATAGCAGGTGCTGTGGATGTTGGAATAATTGCACCCCTGGCTGCACTTCAGAGGTGCACGTGGCGTCACTGGGTTAAAGGACTGATGGAAGACGCAGGGAGTTGATGTTGTTCAGATGTTGATTTAAAGTTAATGACTGGGGTTATAGAGACAGCATGGCCATTCTCTTATTACAGTACATGGCCTATCAGTCCAGGGATGAGGAGCGGTAGAAGATATTATGAGCAGTGATTTGTAACGTTTATTATTTTCAGTTACTCATTACAGCTCCATTAACAACTTCAAAGCTGCTACACCCACCAATCTTATCATCTGTATTTACTCAGAAACAGAATACAAGCTGTGATTTTACAATGAACCAGTGTATGATTTGCAGGTGTTGAGTCAGAGTGAAATCAGAAAAAGAATTATTCAAAATCACATTGACATTTGTAATAACTCTAATTACTAACATCCCAGCCCTGAAACACTCAGGCAGCAGTATCACAATACATTCAGTTTGTCAAGATGATACGATAGTGTTGTTCATTTCATATTTCAGTCTAACAAGCACCGTTGGCCTAGAGCAGCGAGGTTAAACGTCACCAGCCCCACAGAATGAGGAGAGTACGCTGTTGCTGTGATAATGAGCATAGACAGTTTTCAGACAGCAGAAGTCACAGAAGAAGAAAACCAATTTGGTGGATGTCATGGCTATAGAGAGAGAAACAAGATACAATGATATAACCACACTGCCACACTTTTACATTATTATGGGAACTATAGTTTTTTGGTACGCTAACTAATTAAAGGGTTTAAAGTCTAATAGCAGGTCAATTTAGAACATGGACAGTCAACCACAGGAAGATGTTTTACCAATGAAATAAACCCTCAACAAGAGATTGCATTGAGTTACAGAAGCTAATGAAACAGCGGTTATCTCAGAGGTGACATCAGGACTTTGGCTCGCTTTATTCATAGCTAGACTAAGCATCTCAGCTAGGCTAAGAGCTAGCTTTGCTGTAGTTTTTTGGTATGCTAACATATGAAAGGGTTTGAATTCTAATAGCACGTCATTCGTTTAGATTAGAACATGGACTGTCAACCCCAGGAAGATGTTTTACCAATGAAATAAACCCTCAGCAAGAGATTGCATTGCGTTACAGGAGCTAATGAAATGGTTATCTCAGGACTTTGGCTCTCTTTATTTACCAAGTATCATAGCTAGGCTAAGCATCTCAGCTAGGCTAAGCGGTAGCTTTGCTGTCGTTTTTTGGTATGCATATTAAAGGGTTTAAATTCTAATAGCAGGTCATTAGTTTAGAACATGGACAGTCAACCCCAGGAAGACATTTTACCAATGAAATGAACCAAACGAACCTCAAAGAGAGATTGCATTGAGTTACAGAAGCTAGTGAAACAGTGGTTAGCAAAGAGGTGACATAAGGACTTTGGCTCTCTTGATTTACTATCACAGCTAGGTTAAGTATTACTGCTAGGCTAAGAGCTAGCTTAGCTGTAGTTTTTTAGTATGCTAACTTATTAAAGGGTTTAAATTCTAATAGCAGGTAATCAGTTAAGAACATGGACAGTCAACCCCAGGAAGACATTTGGACATCACGACTTTGGCTCTCTTTACTTACTAAGTATCACAGCTAGGCTATGCTAGGTTTAGTCCTAGTGACCGCCCACAGTCACCAAGGCCATCACCAGGCTAAACTAGAAGACATCTTTAAATTTACAGGAAAATGTATTCCTCTGACTGTAGCTGACCCAGGACCACCCCCCACCTACCCTTCAAACAAGCAATGTGTTGTGAGTCTCAACTGCTGTCTCTGCTGGAGGCCAGAGAGAAAACTGTTTTTTAAAGTATCTGTGTGTTCACTTCTCAGCAGCCTACTTTTGTTGCTTGTAGCTGAATATCTGTGGTTTGAAGGTTAGTTTCTCTCCTGTGTTCCTGTTTGTACTTGCAGATATCTGCCTTATTTTACTGTTTGCTGATCACTTTCAGCCATATATAGGGAGTTGTGTTAAATTACTCTTGATGAAAACCCAACATTTCCTGCTGATTCATACTACGACAGATATTTGGAGCTAATTTTTCAGAGAATCACTTATAAATACTGCAGGGAAAAATAGTGAGATAGAGAATAGTGAGTGAGCACAAACAGTGAGATGTTACATGAAGACAACAGGCTCTTACTGCATTTTCTGCAAACAACACACCTGCAGCAGGTAAACAACTACTTTTATCTTGCCGTGCTGTGTAATGGAAAAGCACTCAGAGGATGCCAGCTCCGCTCGAGTGCCCTCAGCATGGCTCGGCACAACTACCCCAAAAACAATGGAAAGGGGGCATTAGGTTAAGTAACAGGTATTGCCGAAATTCCTGGTAGATCACTTTGTAACAGTAGGGGAGACTGGGGACAGTTGCAACACTTTTTACATTACTCTCAGTTACTCAGAGACTATTTGGACTAGGCCCACCAAACCTTTACATATTAAACTTACACATGTCTGCTTATTACCCATACCATTTAAGATGGTTACATATAACATATCGATCACAATATTGATTTGAATAGAAAGATTCAGATGTTGCAACTGACCCCAAACACGAATCAGGGACGGTTGCAACATATTAAAAACACATTAAATTTAACTAATTAATTGTTATTTATTTAGTAATATTTATCACAGGCCTACCTTGTGTCAATGTGCAGATGTTACTGAAGCTATTAAAACTCAATATTTCAGTGTGAGACAAGAAGAATGGAATAATTTGCTTGGTCCTCTGAGAATACTTTTTTTGCTGGTCCAGTACCCTGCAAGCGGTATCTTATTTGATGTCCCGCTTGCAAGTCTCTCTTTTTTTGTGGAACCTGAATAATGTGGTGTGGCATGTGTCGAAGGCCTTGGCTACTGCCCTGACTGATTTGCCCTCATCTCTTACAATATCTGAGGCTCGTTCTAAAATATTGAGGGGAACCACTCTGTTAGTGACTCTCTTCCTCACTCTTGGCATACTGAAAACAAACAGAATACAATTTCTACTTTTATGATGATGATTTATTTACTATAGGACAACAAATAAATGGACTTTTCTCCTGTTTTCACAGGAACATTTATGTGGCTAGTTTGTCCCATAGCACAACAGATAGAACAATAATTTCTAATTTTTGCTCAACTAGATATTTGCGGAATTATTTTGTTTAATCAGTAGCATTAGTCTCTCATTGTCTTATAATTGCCAGTTCTGTTCGTCATGAGCATAGGCACAATAAAATACATGAATTGTGCCTATTTTGAACTTAAAATCTTCAAACATACTGTTCTGTGGTCTGTTTTGATATGACTAGCCAACTTAGCATGGGGACAGTTGCAACTGTTGCAACTGTCCCCATGGTATCAGTCATGACAAAACACCATGTGCTAGCTAGCCACACTGACATTGACACATGCTAACCATGTCACTGAATAGTCAACAAAACAATGATTCAAACAAGGTAAGTTTGGATTCACTCATACAAAAGGTCAGGACAGGATGACAAAAATTCAGCTCATGAAAAAAGCTACTTTCATACTTCCAAAACAACTTTTCTTGATAAAAGCAGGACCAGATGCTCAATATGGCTTGTCTTTTTGGAGGGCAGAGGGTCTAACAGAGCATGTGCAGTGTGAGTGTCATCACTCTAGCATGCTTCTGATGAGAGAAATAAGACTTGTTGCAACTGTCCCCTGTTGCAACTGTCCTCAGTCTCCCCTAAGACTGTATTCTACTTTTTACAAGGTGATTGAATGGCTGCCACCATGATAATTTTCTAGAGTTCTAAATCATGTTTCACAGTGTTAGAAAATGCTGTGCTGGTTCTAGAGTTCTAAATCATGTTTCACAGTGTTAGAAAATGCTGTGCTGGTGTCTGATGAGCCTCCAAACTAAGAACTTTCCATGGTCTGACTGGTACTTAACTGAAGCAAGACCTCACCAACACAGCTCTTGCTTTGGCTGAACATTATTTAAGTCAGTTGAAGTCAAGTTCAGAAGAGCACACCTAGTTGGAGATTCCATTCAGATTAAGTTAAGCATAATAACACAAGAGGGGCGGGGGGTGGGATTGGCGAGTGGGCGTCTCCACTCAGGACGTAGGGTTAGGAGGAATGGTGGCAACTACCTGTTTAGCCAATGTGATATGAATAGCTTCTTAGCCACTAATGTGAAGTGTGGCAATACTGAGGTAAAAAAAAGATCAAAGTCCACATGATGATGTGGATAATTATGTTATTGTACAATAAGTTGATAATGTAATTATTGTTACAGGTCTATTGACGCAACATTGGACCAGTCTCTCCACTGAACACACAGACCAAACTGATATCATCCCTACAATCCAGTTAACAGTTGGACAGCAAACAAGCCAAAAACAAAACAACAACAACAACAAAACAATAAAGAAAACCCAAAAGTGTCAAAAATCACAGAGTTACTAACGAGTTACTGCAATTACTGAATTGTAATCTTTTACAGTGCTCATTACTGAAGAAGGTGCAATTATACTTCTGATTATGCCAGCAGATAGAGTGTACATGCAGCCCACACAGCTACTGATGTTAGAAAGGTCTTGACATCGCCCACAGCTGCTCTCACCTAGTGAGAATCCCAAAAAAGAATTGTCACACACAGTCTAAGCTGTCTGTAACAGACTGAGATATAAACAGAGTGACAAGCGGGGATTTTTTCTAACCACTAAACTAACTACTAAAACAGCATTTGGAAGATAAAAATCGTTAAAGTGCATTAAAAGACAAGAGAAGACAATGTCACCCCGTGGCTGTCTGAGGATGTCATGGCTGGAAAATTATTCTGAAATAGAGAAGGGAAATTATGGGGATCATTTTCTGCAGCAAGAGTAAGGAATTAGACTTTAAAGAGCCATTGATTGTCATAGATTTTCTCCTTTCTATTCGCTCGCTACAGCAGCATGTCGAGGTTCAAGGCAAGAATGAGAGAAAAGACTGTGCTAGAGGCTCTGTGGATATCATTCTCTCTTCTCCTCTTTACAGTATCTCTCTCCCTCTCTTCCTCACTCATACAAGCTTTCTATTCATTAGGAGGAGAGGCAATATGAAACTGTGCCATCACTATCCAGCCTCACCTCAACCATATCACTCTAAATTCTCATTTTTTAGAAAAGATACCTGAGGGAAAATCTGGGCCATGGCCACTGATGTTAAATCATGCCCAGTGAGTCTGGGTGAGCAACATGGATAAAAATCCATTTCCTGCAGTATTAGATGTGTATGGTGACAAAGTAATTGTACAGGAAAATCACAGGAGCTTCTGTTTTTGACAAATCCAGCAAATAGGTCATCAAGGGTAATCCACAACAGTGCAACACTGCTCGCTGTGGTCTTGTTATTTCAGTTGTGAAATACATATTTTAATAAAGAAATCTCACTTCATTGTTGTGTATGTGTATATATGAATTTCTGTTGTTACTCTCATTGTCTACAGTCTTTGTCTATGTGCTGAAGAGTATATGTTTCTCTGTCCAGTGGCAGTATGTGGGCAATGTTCGACTTTTCCTGTTGGCCCCTGGATGTGGGGTGAAATTTTTCGCCAGATTTCTGCCCAATTGTTGCTTCCATATTGGGTAACATTTACCTCCTGAGGGCAAAGCAAAAGGTACACAGATCCTTGTAGTATAGTACTATGTTGATAATTGTAAAATGAAAGCAGTTGCTAAGTGTTCACCAAATATACAATACTTACTCATGGCCAAAATACATAGCACTACCGAGGACCGTAGCAACTTCTACATTTTGATTGTTTCTGCTGGTCTCTGTCCAGTATCGTAGGGTGTAATAGTCTCTCCTCTATTATCTCTGTAACTGTCTCATCCCTTGACCACTTCTTATATTAGTCATGGAGCACATGGATTTTTGTCACAGTACATCACTGCTCTGATTCTCTAATCGTTTCAGCTCCTCTAATACGACTACTGACACTGATGAATATGTCTACTGATTCCAGATTGCAGCAACTTCAAATTATTCTTTTCACTCTTGGAAACTTGGGGTCAGATTTTATGGTAATTTGGACATTGATTATGTTAATTATCAATTTGCACCAACAGGCTTAAACCATGACCATTAGTTTGTTTTAGATTTCATATTATGCTTCTAAGAAATCATGTTTTGTTTTGTTTTTCAGTAGCTCAGGTATCTGGTAAATCTTCTCATGTAACTCTTGAGAAAGAGTTAATTAAAGTAGTTAAAGAAAGTTAATTAGTGCAAGTTACAATTATTCTTTTAAATGAGAATGCAGCTCAGAGGTTGAACTGTATTTAACCCTGACTCTTCTTGTGTTGTAATGTCCTTTTATAGCCTACCATTAAAATCATTTTACACATGAAAATTGTGTAACAAGAAAATTAACTGTAACTTTTTGGAAAAAAAATATGTTTTTTTTTCTTCACATTACATAACTAATTATGATTTGAAAATAAATAAAGTTAACATTTTGCTATGATGGTTGTTTCATACAGTATTTTGTTCTTGGGGAATGCTCTATAGCACCCACAATCTATATGTAGCCCCAGGTCGTTTTAACCCACACTTACTGTATAGTATTGCTATAATATTTTGAGTTGATAAAAGTATCTGTTTCAAACTGAGTGTATTTTGATTGACATGTTTAATTTAATGAAGTATGGGTTTGTCACTTTAAGTAGGTAGGGCTTTTGGGTTTAAACTGTGTGGGAGAGAGCACAACCTAACTTGTTTATTTTTTCAAAAGGTGATTGGCTGTGTGTTGAGTCATGTCATTTATCTGTGCTGTGATTGGTAGAGGGGCGTGTCGGGACAAAATAGGTAAGGGAAAAGTGGAGAGGTGGCAAAGAAGGGACTGAGCTGAAGTGAGATGGAGCGGAAAGAGGAGACGGGATGATAACAGAGTTGTGAGAAACTTTTACAAGTTTGGAGTCGTGTTAACAGTTTAGGCTGTAGAAAATAGAGCCTAAGACTGGAAGACAGTGCTCTATGTGAACCCGAGCGCCTGTGTGATATGTCGGAGGAGAAAAGGTAGCGGAGGTAGCAAGACGGTTTGACCTGCCGGTTTGGTGGATCCGGAGCCTGCAACCTGCTAGTTTTCAGCTCAGCCGCTGCTCCTGCTTCACGTCTTCTTCCCGCCATCACACAGACACTGACACTTGAACTCTGCTATAAATTGTGAGTATTCACCATTGTTTTGCTCAGCTAGAGTGAAGAGGCTACCTGTTTTGGCCACCAAGATCCCGAATTCATCCAGGCCTGCAACATGGGGGTTATTTTCTTTAATTGACATTTTATGCTGGCTTGTGTGTGAGTGTGTGGGCCCATTAGGTTAGCATATGTTATTTTACTGATAAACAAAAGGTATTCAGTAATCTGATTTTGCCAACGGTCATTGCTTTTATTTTAGTTAATAAATTGACTTAATTTGAGAGAAGTTGTTTGTGATATCTGGTAATAAATGATAAGTTACTTTACAGATACAAGAGGAAACATTGACAGTATAACACACTGAAAAAACAGGTTAATTTAGAGTTACTGATTTTAGAGGGCTTAATTAAACAACACAAGGGGAATAAAAGTTCTGAACACAGGGCCCTGCCTATGGGAAAGTTACAGAAAGGGTTACATATATGACTGTAAATATTTTCAGTGTGAAAATATATGAAGGCATGTTGTAAATGCATCCACTGCTAATAGCAGATCTACCTGTTTTCAGCTCAATCAAGCAGATATAATCCAGATAAGCTCACCACCTGCTAGGGTTGCCACCTTCAGTGTGGAAAAATAAGGGACATCTTGTCAACGGCCCCGTTCCTGTGGGACACAAATCAAGTGGTGGATCTGGGGGCCCGCTCCCATGAGATACTGTGTCAGGCATTTCGTTTCCTGCATTCTGTGCACCGAATATATATTTGGAAGATCAACTAACTGAAATACAGCCATCCACCTGGCTGCCTCATCTACAGTAGTAGCCACTTCAAAGTTCCCCTCCAAGCTGAATGCCAGCTGAATGGCAGCTGACTCCCAGCCAAGTTCCAGCTGAGTTCCAGCAGCTGGAACGACCCCCTCCTTCTCCTGGGCGTGTCTATCTTTTCCTGTAAACCCGCCTATTCATTGTAATACAGGGTTTGACCAGAAGATAGCGCTTCTGTCACAAACCAGCCCACATCCTGATGTTTTAGGAATTGTTACTGACAGGTCATCCAGATTCATCGAATCAAATCAAAAAATTAAATAGCCTACTGACTACTGATTATTTTGATGTTTTGTTGTTGTTATTTTGTTTTGAATCTAACACAAAAAAAGCGCCTTTTCGTATTTTAATTTTAGGCTCAGATAAATAATAGTACGAAATGGCAAAAACGGACCACAGGACTGTATTTGATTATGTGCAATTATACAGCACATATGTGCCAGCCAACCCTGGTCTATTCAGTGCATGCTTTAAGCCAGGTAAGCCCATCCACCTTATTAGCATTATCATTGCTCAACCTTTTGTTTGGGCTTAATGGGCCATTTGCTTCCATTGTCACACAAATCACGCACAGAGATTCAGAATAGTGTTCATGGACATCGGAACTGGAACTATTTTCTGAGAGGGGTCACTGTGAGCTTTCATAATAGTCAAATATCTCCTGCGTCATGGTGCAGTGCAGCCAGGTTTTCAGCCTGCGCAAGGCTGAGAAAGAGCGCTCAGATGCCGCGACAGATATGGGCCAGACAGAGTTGAATGAGCATTAAATATATGAAATAGATAAATATAAGTCAGACAAATTTAGTTTACATTCAGATGTGTTATTATTATTACAGTAACTAACTAGATAATTAACTATTGGTGTAAAACTGAAAACTCAACCACACATAGCCTACGTGCTGGACAGAGTGGGGGCACTACACACATCTACATCTACACCCCTCACTCACTTAGAAAAACTCAACCACACATACAGTAGCATATGTGCTGGATATAGTGGGGGCACAAACAGTATCTTGATCTTGATTTTTCGGTGGGGGAGGTGTCCAGCTCGAAGGTGATGGGTTGAGGGGGATGGTTGCAGTGCTGTCCCATTGTCTTTCAAAGCGAATGCCCCCCGTCCCCCGCTGGCCCGCACTCACATTACATCAAAACCCAAGTGTAGCCTACTCAAGCACAGTTGCCTCCGACACATACGTTGCGCAAAAACATAACGCGTGCTGCGCCGGTAACACACAACACAGCTGATCAATTAACACAACGCACGATGATTAAAAAGTACAAGCATGTTCTTCTGAGTCATGCCTGAGTCATGCAGTAGCCTGCTACAGATACTTGTGTAAAAAAGACGCACTGATTTCATTCATGCTCGCAGCCTCTCCAGCGGAGCAGAAAAGACTTAATTTAACTGAATGACTTAGAAGTCGCCAAATGACTTGCTTTAACGAATTTCGTTAGTTTATATAATGCAGATTTGTAAAATATTACTTTTATGAGGGTCACAGTCACAGACTGTAGAAACTTAGCATTTCATAATTGTGGTAACAGCGGTGCAGCAGATGTAATGAAGTCCACGCAGCTCGCTGGATGTAAACTAATATTAAACCTATAGCCTATTCATTATAATGTGGATGGACATACATTGAGTTATTTTGCCTTAATAATGATAAAATAATACACAAAAAAATGGTCGGATTGGGAACCCATATAATATTAACATTACGTATTAAATAGCACGTCCTGTTTTAAATCACTAGACTGGGTTTGTCTCATGGGCTATTTCTTGGTTTGACAGTGACAGTGATCAGTGATCAGTCAGAGGAATTATTAAATGTCCGCGAGTGTTTCCTGTGACACACGGTGTCCTGTCAGATGTACGGCAGCTTCAATTGCATCTTTCTAATGGATTAACTATATTGTACCCTTCATTAGGCGACTTTATACAGAAGAACAGAAGTAAATACAAGTAATATAAGTGTATATAATATTTAGCCTCGTATTTTAATCAGGTTTAATCACAGGGTTGTAACGTGATGAATCCAGTTAATTTTTTTAATCGTTGGACAGCCTAGTCTTTTCTATGAGCAGTGGGTCTAAACCGGTCTAAACACACTGCTCCTCCCCGTGGACAAATGAGGCATTGCAGCTGGTTTTCATTCAGGCAACTTAGGGGCGTTTCCAGTCGGGGCCTCATTGACCACGTCATCGCTAGGGGATCGCATTTCCCCCCTGCTTCCATTATCGGCCAGCCAAGGACCGGTCAAGGGCCAGTCAAGGAGCCATCAAGGAAACACGGGAACTTTGAAATGGCTTCATCTGTATGTTGTTCCATCGATCCACATCCTGGAGCTTCTCTATAAGAATGTTCAGTGTGGCGCACTCATCATTAAGGTCAACCATGTTCATTCTGGCCACAAAGCTTCTCATACATTTTCTCCAGGTCTTGAAGGTCAGTTTGCCATGGAGAGAGAGGGGTGGAAGACAGTGAAGCCAATTACTAGAGAAGTCAAACCATTTCTTGATGTACCTGAGGGCAGTGTCTGGCCTCATGCTTCTTGACTACCTCTTCAAAGATGGAGAGATTGTTGCAAGAGGTAAATTTCCACAACATCACCATCATCCTCCTGTACTCTGGATTCACTGGTGAGCTTCAACAAAGTCCTGATTTGTTTGAGGCACTCCAAGGCTGAAGAAGTAGGACTACTTGTGAGATGGTAGGGTTGAGACAAAACCAACTGAAACAAAGACAAAGACTCCTCTGAAGGCAAGACTCCTCTGAACTCAATGTCACAGAACTCACAAAACTCCTTCAAGAGCCTCCCACTGTATATTTCAGAGAACCCTACAATCCCCTTTGCTGATTTGTTGGGATTTCCAATTAAGTCAATCATTTTATTCACCACACCACATTCTGGTGTGAAAAATTGGACCACCAAGCGGAATATCTTTCCATTGCTTTTGTTGGGGTTCATCTATATGAACGAAGGTAGAGGTGTGTCATCGTTCTTCAATTCTTATTGGTTAAATTTCTCTGTCACATACACACACACACCTGCGGGTGGAGGGGGCGAGTCTTCTGCCTACATCCTCAGAGAACTGTCAGCTTGTGTATCTGGCGTAGCTTACTATCACATGATGACTCAGAACAATCTAATAACAGTACACACATTATCCGCCTCTGGGGAAGTCTGTAGTCCTTTACCTTTGCACTGCTCTGAGGTGGTAGTCCACTGCAGAATGTTGCTCCATGTCAGACAGTCCATCACGGGCAACAGAAAATACTCTGCACAGTGTGCCTTTGTACTCGCTTCCGTTGACAGGACTGACCCACTCATGCTCCGACTGCCACTCAGTTCTGTATTTGGACAGCCTCTCTTTTTTACAGGTCAATTTGAGCTGGAGGTATTGTTATTAACTCACACTTTTAAAAACCATGTGTCTGAATCTATGTATGTAACCAGGACAACAATGATGTTGAGTGACAGTGACAGACAGCTTGACTGTCAATCTGATTTAATACTTCTCTGGTGTGTCTGTGAAAGGTTTTATTATTTCTCATGTCATTCCAAGCACGTGAAAATATAGTGTATGTATTAGAGTAGGGTGTGCACGAAAATACAGGATAAATCACATCATATATTGATTTGGTAAGGGACAGTGCATTTTATTTTTCAATACGGGACAATCCCATATTATATAGAACGGGTGACAACCATACCACCTGCATAGAGAGAAGCATTCCCAGGATCTTTGTCAGAACCGCAACATCATGCAGCTGGGCTGAGAAAAATGAACCTGCTGTTGTATTAACAAACCTCATTTGCATGATGGGATAATACAGAAAAACAACAGTTAATTGTCAAAAAAAGGGAGCGTGAGAGAGAGCAAATAAACGTGTCTCTGAACTTTGTTCTTCTAAATGTATTCACAAATGGGCAGCAGGAAAACAGCTACATAGTTAAATGGTAACTCTGTGCACTTAAAGGTAATTAATTCACAGGAGTTGGTACTTTACAGTAATTGATGAGAGCAGCATGGCTGCTAAATTATTCAGAACGATGCTCAAACCTCACATTGTTACACAATTGTTTAATTGTCGGGGGGGGTGTATGTATGTGTGTCTGCTTTTGTTTAGTCATTCTTAACAAGGGAGAGTTGGAATGTGTAAGCTAAAACAATCAGTAGAAAAGGTCACTGTCAGTACTTTCTCCCAAATGTTTTGAAGGTCTATTCTATTTCACAGCTCGGATTAGTTCCTAACAGACAACTCATTGGGTTTATTGACCGTCCCTGTAGAAATATCACTGCCTCACTTCTTTTCTGATCTTCTGAAAACAGGCCACAGCTCAACAGTGGGGAGGAAACTGAGTTGACTTATACGAGCACCTTGGCAGAAATGTATTTTTCTCTTAACAAGCCTTTCAAGATAAACTCACTTTACACTACCAGCCCAGCACTACCCAGCAGACAGACAAAGTTAGAGTCTAGCTGGTAAACAAAGTGGAGCATTAAGCAACTGAAAGGCCAGATATTTCTCTCAGGAGTTGGTAAAGAGCATAAACAGGAGCTAGAAGGAGAGCAAATATTGGCTTAAACCTGCAGAAAACTAAAATTGTTTGGCCAAGATGTGAACACCTCCAAGCATTCATTTAGAGTTGTCTTTCTGTCCACATGATGAATTTAAGTCCAATGTTCCCTCTCCTCTTATCTCTGTTAAGTCTCAATAAACTCCACTATGTTCATTAGCTGGTTGCTAAATTGCTTTGTTTGCTGTTTGGTGCTGAGCAGGTAGTGTACAGTCTATCAGAGCTTTTTGATGAAAATAACTGCCGCCTACTGCTGCTGCTGGAAACACAGTTGATGAGAACTCTAGAGTCAGGTTGTAATTCTTTTGCAAGCAACACTTTTCATACAAGTAGTCATGTGATCAGGTTCTTAATTTGAAAATATGAATTATTGCTGGTTTCAATCTGTCTGGTGTCCAGCAGCAAGACATTTGTCATATGTTTGTTTGTCATATGTTATGTCTGTAGGATGTGTTAATAGGCCATAAAAACTTTATGAGGTCATTTAGTCACCTAAACAACATTGTGTTCACAGATTTTTCTGCTGCCCCCAAGTGGCCAAAAAGCCAGTATTGCAGCTTTAAAATTAATGCACAATCAATCAATCAATCAATCTTTATTTGTATAGCGCCAAATCACAACAAAGTTATCTCAAGGCACTTTACACATAGAGCATGTTCTAAACCAAACTCTTCAGGTACACATCAGGCACACATCACAACTTGGCTTTGTTGACAGAAATAAGGGATGAAACAAGTGAGAAGCAGTTAAAAGATGAATAAAATTACAATAATTTAATCATTTTGATCTGAATATAGCACAGTTGTCCAACAGGGCAATAAAACAGTGTGTCAGAAGATCAGACAGGTTGTAAGCAATCTAAACAGTTTATCCAGATCAACTAAATCAGACATGTCCAAACTATTCCATAAAGGGTTGTATGCCTGCAGATTTTTGTTCCAACCAATCAAGAGCACATGATTCAACCAATCAGCTGTCTGAAGACTGAGATTAGTTGAGTAAATGAGTTGAGTCTGGTGTGTTCCTGCTTAGTTGGAATGAAAACCTGCAGGCACATGAACCTTTATGGAATAGTTTGGACATACATGCTCTAAAGCACTTTATTTTATTTGGAGGTAAAGCTAAAAGTGAGCGCTCCAAAATGTCTATAAAAGTCAGTAAATATAGAGGAGAGTAAGGTGATACCTGGTAGTTGGTCTGTGCTGGATGTTTACAACACACAGTTTGGGTAATCATTTCACCATTCACTTTCGATTCTCTTTCAAAGCTTTCTAACCTTGGGGTCAATGCCGTCTGATCATCTGACCGCCCGTGTTTATTGGCCTGTCTAAGGTCTTTTTGGCAATTTCACAAGTTCTTAGATCTCTGCAACTAAATTGGAGAGTATAATCTTATGATTACTGATAAGAATGACGGCCACAGCATTGAAAATTTGACCAAGGTTGTATGAAACCCTAATATCACATTAAAACTAAAGCACTGGTTAAGAATGTTATTTTTACAGTGGATGCCCGACAGGCCACTACGGACCGCACAACAGCAAGCAGCAAAGCCTGAGTGAAAATCCTCCAGTCTCACCCTATCTCTGTCCCAGGGTGTTTGACTACTGTGTAATGCATTCAGAGATATCACTCTAAAATTGTTTGGGGGGTCACTAGGAGTCAGGGTATGAGCCTTTCCAGATTGGAGAGATTGCCAGACTCCAGTAGACTGTGAAATGGAATATATTGTGTGTGTGCGTGAGTGTGTGTGTGTGTGTGTGTGGTTGTTCCTACCTCTCTTTCTCTCTCTCATTTTGTATTTGCACCTGGGCAGGAGTTTATTGTGTTGGACACTGACTCAGAGCCTGCTGAGAGACAGACTGACCACCTGGACTTGTCATCGTGTCTGTCAAACACAATGACAGCCATTTAGTAAAACACTGTTCCATGACTCCTTTATTTAGTTCTGTCCTGCTGTGATGAATTCAGAAAAGTGGCTGCTGCTATTTATGGTACTGAGGCTTGTTTGTTTGTTGCTCTCAATCTTGACTATTTTAGTCAGATTTTTGCCTGTGTGCCAATAAAATGCTCTGTCCACACATTAAATACAGACCTGGAAATGGCAGGCGATTAGCTTAGCTTAGCATGAAAACTTGAGGCAGGAACTCACTAACATGTTATAACTCATTAACATTCATTCTAATTTTAATCATTTCTAACTTTATGGAGACTTACATCCTGTCACTACTTCCTGGCTAACAATGCAGTGAGTTGCGTTGATCTGCACCGAAATGGGATAAACTTATTTGCTAAGAAATAAGTTCAGCACAGGACTCATCTTAAAACCACAAACTGCTTTTTTTACAATTGTTTGTGCATGAACATTAACCAAAATGGTAACATTTAACCAGTGAGCTGCAGAAGTGTTAGTTGGTGTATTTTTTAACTTTGGACCAAACTAGGTTAGCTGTCTCCCCATATCAGTCCACTGGCAAAAAGTTTCTAGCTTCCAGGAGTGATTCCACATTATGCCGCCCATTGAATATGCGTAGTAGTGTTTCCCCTGCTGTCCCCGCCCACAAGTTACCACCCGGCCTACAGACTTTACATTGTGGTGACATGATGGATTTTTAAATGACTTCTCTAGACTTGAAGAAAGATTTACAAATATAAAACCACCATGGATCGAATTTTCATGATATAAACAGTCATAATTGATTTTTTTTTTTTTTGCTTTACGTGTCCTGTCAATGGTTTTACAGAGGTCTCTTTTACAATGGTGGCCTATGAGGAAAATGCTTTTTGGACCATAAGGGGATTTTTCTCTGTAATACCACATGCAGCCACTGGGAAAGAATTGGCTGATAAGCTGAGCAGTGGCGCCCTATCCAGCTCCTATAACACATCAATGCTTTATGCTAAGCTAAGCAATTTGCCTCCTGGCTCTAGCACCATATTTAACACATATAGATACAACTGACATCAAGCTTCCCATCTACTTTTAACTCCAAAGAAAGCCAGAAAATGTGTGTCTAATCCTTTAATCATAGAGATTGAGGAAGAGAAAATGGTTATGGTTACACAAATTCACAAATGATGTCATCCGGCTAATAGGGGCCATATCAGAAAAGACCCATATGAGTCATTTTTTAAAGGGAAATGACAAACAAATATATGTTTCTGTCTTATTATGACAAAATAATGTCCATATAGCTAACAAACAGTTGCATTTTTTTCCATTCACATCCAATAGATGCACTAGCATTCAGTTTCTGGCTATCCATCCAAAAAATGAGTCAAAAGAAGCTAAAAACCCTAGTTTGTGCTTTGGGGAATTATACAATTGATGATAATTCTCTATGAGTTCATCATTACATCTAAGCCTTTCATATTACAGTTATTTGACCCACTGTTAATATACATACATTGAGTAGTGAAGCTTATCACCAGTGATATACATTGTGTCTCCTCTCCACATTTAAAAGCTAAAGATGCCAACCCCTGTTTCCCTGCCTTGAAACAACAGAACTGTGAGCACAAAACACTACAGGAAACACTCCTCTTCATAAATTGAGGCACTCCAGATAACATCACTGACAACCCAGCTACTGAAATAAATAAAACTTTCCATAACGTACAGATAAACGCAAGCTACATCCCCATCATTCTGGGATGAGAAGATGAAGAGCACAAAGGCTTCTCCTGATGGCACCATCAGCCAGTGTATCAGGACAATTTGTCACACACTCTCAGCTTCAGTTTGATCACGCGCTGCATGTCAGGGCAAGTGTGTTTCCATATCAGCTGCGCATTATGTTACACTCAGCTTCCTGTCAATCACCTGACACCCAAAGGAAGTGGGAAGTCTTCTCCTAGGGAAAAAAACCCTTAAAAGCATGTCACCCTACACACTGTAGAGTCAGATGAATGCTGGCTTATATACAGTGTCTCTGAGCTGACACAGCAGTATAAAATGTTTGCACAAGGGCTCAGATGTTGTAAGATGACCCATCAGCTGGTGTTGGATAGTCAGTCATTTGCTTGTCAGCCATTATTTGAGGCTATTTGATCAATTTGAACCTCAGCAACTTAGCTAAGAACATACATGTTAATAGAACATTACTCCACCACACTGCTATCAACTCTCCATTAAGTAACAGAGCATTACTACAATTAGTAACTGTTGAAAGTACTACATTTCTTATTGTACTCTCGCCCACTACTTGTTACTGAAAAAAGTAATTAAATTATTCTAAAATGTTACACTTCACTGGTTGGGGAAATTTTAACTAGCTGTAGACAGAAATGAGCCTGTTTCAAACCTCAAACAGTCGGCTTTATGTTAAGAATGTGACTACAACCATAAAAACACAGCTGTACGGGCATTTGTAAGCAAACTTGCTGAAATATTCATTTAAACATCAGCAAGTTTCCTTGATCAACATGAAAAACACTGCCTCTTTCAACCACTGCTGCAGGTTCTGTGTTGAAAATGACGTCAGCCAGACAGATCGGTCTGATTCTTTAGGCTAGGCATATATAAATGGACGAAAACTCTAAGTGACGCAAGTCTTAAATGATGGCTATTTCTAGTTCCTGTAAAGAGACACTGCTAAATATACATAGATTGGTGACAATAAAACTACACAAAATGTCTTAAGCTGCGTTCAGACTATTTACTCCTGAATGGAAAATCACAGCCTCCTCATTCATTTGAATTCAAGATTCAAGAGATTCAACATTGAAGAAAGTGAAATGTAGCTTCTTCAAGCTCTGCAATTAGAGTATATGATAAAATCAGAAAGAGATATACAAATATAGACTATGCAGATGTAGTATTGCACATTAGTAGAATAGAATAGATCAGAATGATATGTGATAGATAAGTGTACTGCATAAAAGTGATGGTACTGGTGGGGTGTGAGTAAGTGTGTAGTAGAGGAAGAGACAGCGAGAGAGAGAGACAGAGACTGTGTGTGTGTGTGTGTGTGTGTGTGTGTGTGTGTGTGTGTGTGTGTGTGTGTCATGTAAATTCACCAAGTCCTGGAGTCCAACAGTCTGATGGCGTGTGGATAAAAGCAGTCTCTGAGGCTTATGGATCTAGCTCTGATGCTTCTATACCACTATACCCTGATGATAGCAGTGAAAAGGCTCTGTAGGGGGGGTTGGTTGGGTCCTTTACACTTTTCCCATGCTCCTCTTGATGTAGAGCTCCTGCATGGATGGCAGTGCAGACCTGCTGAGGCACTGAGCAGCTTTGATGACTCTCTGCAGGAGAGGACACTCTCGATGGTACATCTGTAGAAGTTGCAGAGTTTCCATGCCAAACCTAGTTCACAGTTATTACCACTAACTCAGTATGAGTGGACCACTTCAGGTTCTCACTGATTTGGACCCTGAGGAACCTGAACCTGCTGAAGACACCTCGTGGATGTAGATGGGGGTGTGCTTTCTGTATTCTCCTGAAATCAAACACTGCTACTTTGTCTTGCAGATGCAGAAATGGAGGTTGCTGTTCTGACACCATCATGTCAGGGTGTCTTACCTCCTCGCTGTAGGCTCACTCATCACTCCCGGTGATCAGGCCAGTGACGGTGATGTTGTCAGCAATACGACCAGACCTAGCACCAAGTCTAGTCACCGAGCCTTGGGCATTAGGATGCTGCTGAGGCCCTTGAACTTGATGATCAGCTGAGAAGACACTGAGGTGTAAAATGCTGAACTGTAGTCCACAAACAGCATTCTCACATATGTGCCTTTCTGTTCCCACTAGGTGTGAGTGGTGTGGAAACCAAAATGACCACCACTGTACTTACTGTAGCAGTTATAGCAATGAAAGATAACTGGCAATGTAAACCGTTTGCAGTGCTTTAGTATCTGATGAACCTTTAAACTCATGAATATTTTATTCAAACTGAACTTCCTACCAGTACCTGAAACAACACACCCCCATCAATGAAACCCCTTGTGCTGTGTTAATGTAGGAATGTTTTTGATTAGAGAGGCCACTTAGTAAAGTGTTATTCAGGCCGAGACACCTCATTTTCATATATCTGCATTTGATATGCTTCCCCACTCATTTATTCAAGTTCTTCCCCAAAAATGTGTCAACTTTCTGTACACGCCTATGCATACAGAATGAAATGAATCTACAGTATCGCTGTTCAAATCAGTATTCAGCACATATACAGTGTTGGCTGCCGCTTTCTCTCTGTGCAGACTGTAATTGAAAACTCCCATGGAGAGTGTTAACACCCTTCCTGTCTGCCCACAGAGTGGCATGATCTTCTTCTACTTAACTCAAAAGCAATATGAGGAGAAATCGCCCCAGGAAGTTCTGAGTTGGGATCAACGATCCGGTACACTGAATGCTGGGAGAGTCAGCCTTCATCAGGGATACAGGCTGTCATACAAACATAAAGCCAGAATGTCCATTAATAATGTGTGTATGTGTGTTTGATACTCAGGACTACAGAGACAAAGACAGCAAAGACATAAGATATTCTGTCTTATGTTTAGAAAAAATAACTACAATAGATATTAAACTAAATGGCAGTTCTAACTATTGATTTTAAAATAGACAACAAGTGTGTGTGTGTGTGTGTGTGTGTGTGTGTGTGTGTGTGTGTGTGTGTGTGTGTGTGTGTGTGTGTTTGTGCATGCATGCATAGATGTGCCTGCATAAGTGTACATGTATGTGTGTGTGTGCATGTGTGTCTGTGTATGTGGTGGAAAAGGTGAACTCTGGTAATCAGGGTTTTATAAAGCACCATAAAAAAATGTGTGTGTGTGTGTGTGTGTGTGTGTGTGTGTGTGTGTGTGTGTGTGTGTGTGTGTGTGTGTGTGTGTGTGTGTGTGTGTGTGTGTGTGTGTGTGTGTGTGTGTGTGTGTGTGTGTGTCCACCAGAGATTAGAACTTGCCATGGCACTTGGGAATCACTGTGTCCTGACAGCTTTATGGTGACAGGGAATAAAACACACACACACACACACACACACACACACACACACACACACACACACACACACACAAAATATGACAGAGAAAGGGTGCACTTTGTGCTGAAGATGTTTCCTGACATGAATGAAGTCAAATAGCTTTGGGCAGAAAGGTGAGTGAAGGTAACAGCAGATAATCCATGTTTCAACACCAGCATTATTGATTATATCAAAGGAAAGCATTATCCAGTAAGCACACACCCTCTTCTGTACTCCCATACACACACATACACACACACAAACACACACTACTATTAAATTAGCATTCTTTGGGCTGTAAGGAGAGCTGCAGGGCTCTGTGTTCGGCTCCCTCTGGGTTTCTATGTAATCTCTTTCTTCCAGCCTGCTATACTCCCTCCTGCACCAGCTCTAAAACACACACACACATCCACATCCACACACACACAGGCATGTATCTACACATTCCGTTGAGCTTGTGCACACATACACACACATCACACACACACACACACACACACACACACGCTGGCCCTGCCGTGGTACCAGTCTCTTTGATTGCTCTCCAGTTCTCTAATGAATAATTTAGCCCCAAATACATTCTGACACAGTGACACCCAGAGAAAGTAAGTGAGGGATGGAGTGAGGGAGGAGGAAGAAAGAAAATAAGAAATGAGGGCGCTTCACCCCCACTAGAGAGATATGGGTGAGTGCGGAGCGAGGGTGGTAGGGGGGCGTCCATGGAAGTGTTAAAAATAGGAAAGTTGTAGCTGAGGTGAAAAGATATGGAAATGGGGCGAGGATGCTGGCTTTTGCTGACAGAATTAGAGTGATGAGGAGAAACAGAAGGGGAGTTAAAGGAATATCTCACATATTTTGAAAATCAAATTCTCAGTCCCTCTAGGTTCAGATGTGGCCCTGAAAAGTTTGTAGGAAGTTTGTAAAAGTTAACTGCAAATCTCAATGTGCATTTTTGGCAAGAAACATCTTCTAATCAAATTTGAAATTCTGTCACCACCTAAAGATTACAGTGTTGAGAAGAGAAGAATGATTTCACTTTTAATTTCTGGGTCACTTTTGTGTGAATTCAGCAACTATTGCCCACCAACTGCAACAACAAAGCAGTTTGAATTCATTAGCGCTTTGATTTGCACTTCTGACTGGCTTCTTCTCCATAGCAACGGCGGTCAAGGATGAGGGGTATTGTTTAGACTAGAGCAATCTGCCAAATCAAAATGACGAAACAGGCAAAACATTAAAGGATTCCTCTCTCGTGTTATCTTGTGGGTGTTTGTGGGTGGAAAGTTGGTGAGAGATAATATCCCTGCAGCTGCATCACACACTCTCACCGGCTAGTCAGCAAGCAAGCACAGAGGAGGGAGTGGTATAGCTCAATTCTTAACGTGTTTTACATCCTCCTAGTAAAGGTCTTCCCAAAAATATACTAAATAGCTAATAAATCAACCTGTTTTGTCAAACTAGCATTTGCAAGGTTAAGAGTTCTTAAGTTTAATATTTACAACAACACAGATGAGAAGCCCTATGAATGCTATCTGTGAATGTGAGTTATCGTCTCTATGACAACTGAGCACCATTGGTGAAGGTATGTCTCGTGATAGATTTGAGATCTCCATATAAAGCAATTAAGAGGACCTTGAGCGTGAGATTACTGGCAAAAAGGGAGCAAGAAAGTGAGAAGAAACATCAACAACACTTCAATTGGTATCATGTTTGGATGGTTTTCTATAAAAGCCCAATAATAGCATCATCTAATATTTTCATTTATAACCTTCAGTGTATTTTGGTTTTAAAGACTTTTTTGAACTCAGTGAGTATCCTAAAGAATCTGACAGCTGCTTTGAAATCATGGAAACACTATCTATTACCCATCCATCAGCTACAAGCATGGCCTCATAAACTGAGGCTACAGGCCGTACTCACAGCTCTAAGAGCAGCACCATTACCACAGAGTCCATTGATTAGCCAGTAATAATGCAGGCCTGATGGCCTGTAGGCATGTATAAATCTCTGAGCAGAGGAGCATTCTCCCATGACTGACTCATAACTCAGTGGGCAGGCAGTGGAGGGGAGAGTCCATGACTGTGTCCTGCTATAAAAACCTGACAGCAGACGTGGATGTAAAAAGCCTGGGTGAAATTATGCTCAGCTGTGATGAGCTTCTGTTGGCTCATCTTGGGTTGAACAACACTTCAGTTACTGATCAAAAATATAGATTCATGTAGATAACATAGTACTACCTCCATCTTATCACTGTTGTCATGTCGAATGCCTAAAAGATAGAGTATATTAAATGACACCCAGGTGTATGAAAACCATTCTACTACTAGAGAAGAAATGAAACTGGCTATTTTCTTGAGTTCTTGAAAAGCTAACAATGTTTTCACCAAGCAGCAACAATAAGTGATTTGGACTTATGCTATTCCCATCAATCAATCACTCCATCTTTATTTATATATCACCAAACCACAACAGAAGTAATTTCTAGAAACTTTTCACAGAGAGAAGGTCTAGACAGTACTTTAATTTAATTCAAAGAGACCCAACATTCCCCCATGAGCAAGCAATGCTATGATGAAGACTGCTCATATAGCACATGTAGATATTACTCATAAAGAAATACAGTACCTGTTAGATAGTAAATGGTTGTTTGCTCTTTCTGGGTGTTCCAGCTACTGCTCACTATCCTTTCAATGGTATATTTACAAGAAGCAAATCTATCAATACCTAACTATTATTGTGAGGGTCACTGGCATATAGGTTGAGGTCAAAATTGTTTGATGCCTGCCAAGGTCTGTTATCTTAAGAGGATCCTTATATCTGGTGAGGTCAAATGTCGTGGACATAGTCACTATGTTTATATTGAGACACACACATAAATGATAAATGGACTGTACTTGTATAGCACTTTTCCAGTCCTCCAACCACTCAAAGCGTTTTGACCCTACAAGTCACATTCACCCTATTCAAACACACATTCATACACTGAGGTCACAGCAGTTGGGACCAATCTGGGATTAAGTATAAGGATACATCGACATGTGGACTGAAGAAGCGAGGAATGGAACCGCCAATATTCCAATTAGTGGACTACTCGCTCAACCTCCTGAGCCACAGCCGCCCCATAGTCACCAACAGAGGAGAAGACACATATAGCGAGAAAGCCTGACTATCTGGTCAGTGTTTTGTCCTTCATGCGTGAATTAACCGGCCAAATCAAGAATCGACCTGGTCTGATGGTCTTCAATTCTTCATCTCTCGGTTACTCATCGTTTCAGTACCAGTCAAAAGTTTGGATACACCTATTCATTCAAGGGTTTCTTTTCTTTTACTAGCGTCTTCATTGTAGAACAACACTGAAGACATCCAAACTATGAAATAATACAGATGGAATTAACCAGGCTGGCTGTTTGGTTCTAAACATCTCTCAAAAAGCAAAAAACCCACCCACAGAAAGACTCTAAAGCTAATTTATTTATACCATGTGTTGTTGGGAGGATTGGTTAACTTGTACGTGAACAAGAAGAATACTTTTTAAATCAATTTGTTGTTTGTACAATTTTCAGTTTTACAGGGAATTATGTGTTAGGGTTGTTTCTTGAAGAGCAGGCTTTAGGGTTGGGGGTCAATAGCATTTTATTGAATATGAATCCTTTTAAATCACTTTTCCAACATTTCCAGGTAATTCAATTCATAATTGACTTGGGTTGAGGGTTTAACTTTTAAAATGTAAAAAAAATATTATTATTATGAGTGGGAAAAAAACTTTCTAAGGCTGTTCTGTGAATAAATATCCTAATAAACAATGAATATAGTAACTTTTGATCAACCAATATCCATTTTGGGTTTAAAATACCAATTTCTGGTTGGTATTTTGGTAAATCTCGTCCATTCTGAGTACAGATATATTAAAAATAATATAAAATAACTAAAATTCTGAGATTGACTTCTTTGAGCTGAGGAGGCAGAAACAACCCCTCAAAAACAATCTTTGGCTGCAGACACCATCTTAAGTTTCACTTAAAGAGTGTCAGAATGAATGTTGCCACAGCTGAGTTCAGTGAATCCGGATGTTTTACCAACCAGATCCAAAATGGAACCAATAGTAAGAAGCTAACCGCTACGACTATTTTCCATTGCCTCCAGTCTTTTTGCTAAGCTAGGCTAATCACATCCTGACTGTAGTTAACAAACAGACAAACCGATTGATATAAACCTTTTCATTCCAAAGAGCCCAAGCAGCAGGTCCATGTGGGCCCCATAAGGGTTCAATTTGGGCTGCAAATATGTGGGGCCCATGTTTCTGAAACAGTATGGGGCCCATACAATTTGCCCTGTTCATGCCCATTCCCGCGTAGCCCATTTACATCCCTTATGGGACTCATACAGTCAGCCCACGTGGACTTCAAATGTCGGCCCCATTTTACTGAAACCATGTGGGACCCACACATTTTGTCCCGTTCAAGCCCATGCCTCCTTAGCCTGAATTTTACCCATGTGGGGTCCACATGAACCTGCTGGCTGGGAGGCGACTAATACGTTTTCCCAAAATGTTAAGAATGAATACTGACTGTGGCAACCTTGTAATCCAAGAAACAAAGCATCAGAGGTCTCTGTTCACTTAATTGCATTGGATGTCAGATAAACATTACTGTTCTTGACACCTGATATACATACATGTCCACATAAACATACAGTCTAACACACACACACACACACTGGTTTCTGTGAAGACTTGCCAGGTTTCATGGAATCAATAAGAAGCCAGATCAAGTGTTCTTCCTAAAGCACTAATTACTCCTGAGTGGTGAGTGTTCCTAAGTAAGTGGCTGTAAAAGCTTTTTTGTCATCTGATGACTGATTTTCTACTCGTGTGCAAGCATTACAATCCAACTTGTTCCTCTAGTGCCATGCCATTGGTCTGAAAGCCTGTTACTCCCATACCCCAATAGTTTGTGATTTAGGAGGAGTACCTGTGTAATAACGAATCCAGGTCTGTTAAATTGAGAAATATTTGAATGGAATCTGGAAAGTAGTAAGGCCGGAAATCACTGAACACCCCACAATGAGCAATGGACCTTCTGATCAATGGGTGTTTGCATTAGGGATAGTGGGCCATCGGACTTTCAAGCCAATGGGACAATTTTCAAACTATTGGGTTTTTTTTAAAATAATGGGACGTTGGACCAATGGGCAATCCCTGCTCCTCTCCACTAGTCAATGACAAGGCTCCTGCCATGTTTGTTGGATCTAAATCAGTTCTTATGGATTTGGTTGTTCTGTAGTTGCATCTCATTTCTGCTTTCCTGAAGCAGAAGAAGAATACACCAGTGTTGCTTTGTGTTGGCACAACATTGGCTGAGTGTGCACTACAAGACTTTCTCAGCTTTTCAGATATAAAGAGGAATTTTTAAGCTGAACTTCAACAAGGTCACCAAGCTATCAGTATGATTTATGTGGAAGCCTGAACTCTTGCAGCCAGTTATGTAATGGTAAATAAAAAGATGGCTTAACTATGAAATCCATACGTGACGTCAACAATTGGCAACATGATATGGACAACAGAATTGATTTACATTTAATTTACATGAATTACATTGTTGGGATCATTATGATATGCTTAGAAATAATATATAGTTATATTTATAATCAAATTGATCTCTGTTGCTCCAAAGGTGTATTTTTAGGTTCTAGCTTTTAGTTTCACTTTAAACAACACTTTAATAAACACCATGTTGTGCTTTTAGCTCAGTTGTATCAGTTTGGCTGACAGTCACATACCTTCACTGTTTGTAAGATTAATACCACATTCACATCAAATGGAACATATGGTAGAGATGTCAGTTTGTATGATTGCTGTTCATTGACAACATAACACTATATCTACTTAAGTTGTCTAAACTCCACTCTTAAATAATCTAAATAGCAATGGATCTCTCAGTTACTGTATCACATGCAACAACAGCCATTTTTATATCATCAGTTTGGTATAGAATATTTTCAGCTATGATATGTTGTTGAAGAAATAGAATAGGCTTTATTTGTCACTATAACAAGTACAGCGAAATTACAGCAATCACCCCGTCCGTACATATACAACATACAATACATAATAAGACAGAACCAGATGACTGAGCACAATAAAGAAGGGAGAAAAGGGGAAAGAAAAACGAGGTTCAGTTGTGCTTCACCTGACTGAACTACTGTATCTCTGGCACTCCACTAAATAATGTTGGGTCCATAAAACGCCCCAAGGGGTCACTAGAGTTTTCATGAGCAGACTTTTTCAGAGAGACTCCTCCCTGAAAGAAATGTTAATGGTGGAGTTTTAGTAAGTAGTCATACTGTTTTATTCTGTTTATTTTTAGAGTGTGAAATTAACAGAATGATAGGAGAAACCCAATAACACCAACCAATAAAGGTAAAGGTAGTGTTTGATTTTTTTTCCTGTTACTTAAACTGAATATTTGTATTAGTTTGAGTATGATAAGTCTATCCATTTGTATTTTAATGTATATTTTTTGTCAGATGGTTTTCTTTTGTGTGTGTGTGTGTGTGTGTGTGTGTTGTCAATTAAAATAAAGTCACTGATTAGAGTGATACTACTGATAGTGATCTTAATGAAATTAAAACAAAACAAAGCAAATCTATAAGGGCAATAACTTCATTTCACTTCTGTCATTTTACCATTTTGTCATTTTAATGACTGTAAAATATATAGAAAATAGACACTTTGAATACATCAGAGCTATTCATGTGGGCAGTGTGTTTTTCATGCCTTATTATGACTTTTTGTTGTGAAAAGCTGTAAAAAATGTCACGTTTATGTCATATGCGTGAGTATTTGTCTTCCATCAAAACAGAATTATTGTGTAAATGAATGAATGTGTTATTAAAATAGAACAATTGTAGCTGAATTCTGCAGGTACTACATCGTTGATGGAGAAAGTACCTCGAGGCTCATAATTAAATCATTAATTTTTAAACATTGTTTTTTGTTGTTAGTCTCCAAAGAAACTAGAAAGTTAAAACAACAACCAAAAATAGTTTTTTCCATAGCTTTTTTTTTTCTCTGGGTGGAAGTTTTAATTAAGATAAGCTTTAATTGGCATATTGTGCCAACTTTCTATTTCTTTTTCTACATTTTCTGTTATTTTGACGATGATATTTGTTATTTACTACAGAATCCAGAGTGTAAAATCCTCCCAGACAGTTAAAGTAAATTAATATTCATCATCAAAACACAAGACAATAACAACCAAGATACTGTCTTCATTTAATTAATGTGCAATCAAATAATCTGAATCTTGCTTATCAGATAAACAACACTAAAACAAGTAAACAACACTGACCTGATAGAAAACTGACAAACAGGTAACAAGCATAACCTCACATATTAATTCTATATTATTTCAGATAGCAGGAAAAGCTTTTCAAAGTAACTTGTTAGGGGTTTTGCCTGCGGCCCCTCCCATTTGAAAAGCAGCTGCCGGCTCATTTTCATGGCTGCTGGCATCATTTTCCCCTCACCCTTCATCTTATTTGTGTATTCTGGTTAATTGTCTCTGTTTATATTCTGCAATGCGTTTCCTTTTTTAATTCAGCCCGCACTCCGTTTTGCAATCCCTGCCTCTTCGCTGCTGTCAACTTGTTCTATCAAATCAAAAAAAGCCTCCCTTCCATCCCTACTTCCTCTCACGCTCTCTCTTCTCTCACGCTCCTCTGAAAACAAATTGTATTTTTATAAATGTTAATTAGCATGCCATGGTCTAGGGGATAAGAGTAATGGTGTACACGGGGCATTGCTAGAGAAGAATTCATTACCACCCAGAGACACCTGCTAGATTATAAACAAGTTGCAAACACTGATAATGCTGCTGTTTGGTCTGTCTCCCTAATGGAGAAGTTTACAAATGGACTTTTAAAGGAAAAGAAGATGAAGTTGGCCCTCAAATGGAAAAGTTTATATGCTGAATAATTTTATGGTCATTTGACATCAGTCACTGGTTGAAATGATGATCCAATTAGTCGTTTTAATTGTTATCTCATTCAGGCCAGTTGAGGGTATAGAAGCAGTAATTGTGTGAAAGTAAAGTGAGAGAGTAAAGGAATGTTCTTGTATTATTTTCATTTATTTGTTTTCTTAGGAGTTATAAAGAGAATATTTATATCAGCTGACCCTTTTCTTACCTTGTGCCTGTCAAGCTTTCCAGTCTAGTACTCATGTATGCAGTTACAGTGACACCTTCAGCACTTCAATACCAAAATGTTTGAAACAATGGCTCCTTTTCAATTCAAAAGCACCTTCTCATTTTCAGTTGGTAACATCAATTTTAATGCTGGAAGTCACTATACCTAAAACTGTCAACAGGTAAGATTTACCCAAGCACCTAGCCACTGCATTTCTACTGCTACAAAATGTACTCAGTCATTGTATCTAGGCATTGTATTCACAAAGGGAGGCCAATGAGTTGATTTAATCATCAGCTGTGTTTTGGTCGTCTTGTATTATAACCTGAATATCTGCTGAAAGCACTAATCATTTTGAATGGCCATCAATATAAATCACTGGAATATAAATCACACTGAAAATGGGCATTAAAAGGATATATTTGCATATTTGGGTTGTCTGATATTATGAGATGACTTTCATCACATAATGCGATAATTCACTATCTAAATACTCCAAATGGACAATAATGAGCCATAATAATAACAACAATAAACAACCATCACACTCATGGGTAATTTAATGTTGCAACAAAATTGACATGACAAAGTCAGACGCACAGTTTCACCAAATGAATGATTCATTTAAGCATTTCAACAATGTGTGAAGAAGAAACTTGAAGTTACTGTTAACACTTTATTATATATACATATATGATTCAGTGTGTTGCTCACAAGTATTTTAGACACTAGTTACTGTGATGTTCCAGTATTTACGGACCAAAACTGACCTAACCCACAGCAGCACATTATAGAGAACAAAGTTCCAGCATCTTTGTATAATAAAGAGAGACAAACCTATCTAAAGATATTACATATTTGTGTCTTTCTGCTCCAATTTACAAAGTGTCACTCTGCAGTGAGAGAGAAGCAAAGCTGCATTAAAAGAAATATAAATAATGTCATCAGTCAGTTTCCAAAATCAACATATTTGCAGCTTTTGAAGTTTTATTATAAATGTCAGGCTGGATACACAGTGTGTTGTGCTGCATGGTTTATGAGGAGGATTTTGATTAGATGTTGTTGTTTCTATCATTCATCAAATGGCTCTGAAAGTGATCCAACGATATTGTTCACCACTGTCGCTGTTATCTTTATAGTTAGGAATTTGCCATCCATTTGAATAAGAACAACTTTTAGAACTATATATTTATAGTTATCGCTATAGCTATCGTTCTTGGTGTGGACTCAAGAGAACAGTAAACAAGCACAGTATTTTCACGAAATATCTCACTATCTCTGAGCTGAACATTGATTTTGTTACTGGGGATTTATAACCCAATGTTAAATAAACAGCAAACAGCATGTTTGTGTGCATCTTTCTGTATTTGTACATTACTCTTTGGCTTCGACGTGTCACATCGTGTAAGGTGGGATGTGTGTATATCGTGGGAATCTTAATCAGTTCAGCCTGGATTCTCCTCCCTGTTGCAACCCCACTGCACCACTATTTTTACATTAAAATGTTGCTCTGTGTAACTTTAACCTACATATAAAGCTCCCAAAGCTAACCACTGAACCTCCATAGCTCATAAATATGATTAGAAACTTATAACTCACTCTGCTTTGCATTTATATTTTACCATCTTTAGTGTTATCCACTGCCTGGATTAATTGAAGATTTCCTAATCCGAGTATTAATCCGTCAAACACGATTCATCCTGCTGTGCTTCCGTTTCATTGGAATAAAAACACGTCCCTCCTCCCTGGTTGATGTTATTACCCAAAGAAAAACCAGGCGAATACTTTGCCAAATTCATAAATAACATATCAAATGAGTTCATTGCATTAAATGTCTTAAGTAAAGTATTATACAACTTCTGAGAGAGCTTTGTTGACTCCTCTGGGGGTAATCTAATGTTTAATACCAAATGAGGTCAGCGTATGAAAGCAATATTGATTATGATGACCTTCAAAGCACCACAACAGACCTGAAATATGAAATATGAAAGCTCTAGTAAAACCCTATATCCTGAATCTCCAGCTGGTCTGTGCTTTCTTACACATAAATCCACAAACTAAACAAACAATCCACTGTCCTTTTTTCTCCACCATCTGCTGGAAGATTGCAGCAGAAACACACACATAGAGAAAGTGATGATAAACAAGATAGAGAGACCTGGAGAATAAAGGCAAGGCGGCAAGGGAGAGAGGCAGTGTGGGAATGAGTGAAGGAATAAATGTGGGGGGGGGGGGGGGGGGGTTGCTGGGCTTCTCATCAATATTTCATTTGCACTGAAAACAATGGGTGGGGGGCAAAGGGCGGGGGGGGAGGGGGTGCTGAATTCAGCAGCATAAAACCTGCCAAGTCAAAAGTCAATAAGGGCACCAATGACACCCTGTGAGTTGGGAGCTCAGTACAAGTTAATACCAGCTGACACACACACACTCACACACACATACTGTATTGTTTGCCCCAGGTGAGTTACCCCCCACCTCCTCCACCACTATAATGCCGCACCCCCCCAATTTTTACATTTGTGGAAATGTGTAATCCGGACTCAAAGGATCACTGGAGCTCTGCCATGTTTGATCTCATGGCTGCAGGCGGAGCCTTGAATACAGGATGTGATTCATTTGTCTAAACGGGTTCTAAATCTATTTCGGTGGCGTCTTTGCTGTTCAGGCACGTTATTGATTGCGCGATCAAACCAATGACGTCTACAGTGTTCCCGCCTGCACTTTACATCTCTATCTTCCAACGAGGAGAGATTATGGTTTTCTTTATTTAGGCACTACTAAAGCATCCTTTACAGTACATATTACAGCCTTTAACCAATATAGACTTTCAAGGCCAGTGCTGATTGGATTAAAGTGTATCGCCCACCCAAGGCAGAAGCTATGTAAATAACTACAGTAAGCTAAATTGTTGTTTTTACGCAACAATCTTACAGAAAAATCTCATAATGTGAAATAGTGATGTGCAAACTTGGGTGAAATGCTTCATATT
The DNA here is from genome assembly GCF_027409825.1 of Scomber japonicus. Lineage (NCBI taxonomy): Eukaryota > Metazoa > Chordata > Actinopteri > Scombriformes > Scombridae > Scomber > Scomber japonicus. The sequence goes on from NC_070597.1 coordinate 25,222,802, forward strand.
ATGGGTTGTTGAGCTGTTTTGAGGTACACAACAGTCCCAAAGCAGTTTTTCCTATTTTGCTTAAAAGGGTAAAACTGCCAGTATTTGACATGTCTCATATTCCTCTGTGACATAGACCTCAACTATTGTCCAAAAACATAAATTTTATTATTTGACTCAATCCCACACACCATCCTGTTGCCTGAAAGTACCCCCCAGAGGTAGATGCACCACTGAAACTAGTCTCCAATTAATGTCCTGGCTAAACTAAAAATGTAGTAGTGTTAGGACATAAGTAAGCCTTTTTAGCCACACCAACAGCATAGCTCTATGGATGCCAGGTTAGGGTTAGTACATCTGAAGAAATTTGCATATTTCTATAATCAACACATAAAATGGTAAGTTGCTCCTAGCAACCGCATCAACCTAATTACATGGGCAGAAGTAATCACTTCCCAGCCAGCATGTTCATGTGGGGCCCATAAGGGTTAAATTAGGGCTGCAAATATGGGTCCCAAGTGGGTTTCTCTCCAATTTCCATGTTGGCCCCACCTGTGTTTGCCCATATGGGCTTCAAGTGGATTCTGACTGGGTTTCAGGTGGGGCCCAACTGGGCGAGACCCATGTAGGCCCCATATGTTGGGGTCTAAGTGGAATCAGAATGGACCTTAAATGGGGCCCATACAGTTTACCCTGTTTATGCCCATGCCCACTTAACCAACTTATATCCTTTATGGGGCTCATACAGTCAGCCCACATGGGCTTCACTTGTGGGGTCTGTGTTACTGAAACCATGTGGGTTCAAGCCCATGCCCACTCAGTACCCACGTAGCCCGCATTTAACCCATGTTGGGCCCACACGGACATGCTGGCTGGGAATTGTTACTGATTGGTTAAAGCAAGATAAAACTGAATAACCCTTCCAACAAATAATTAATATAACCATGCAAAAGGCAATGTGATTTTCAAATCACAACTCAAAACACATCTGTTTAAAACTGCCCATTCCATCTGATGTCAATTTCTGTCACTTTTACATTGTCTTTATTTTTATATTTTATTTGTATTGTTGTTTCTTTTTCATGTGTTTTTAATTTCACTAACTCTGTACAGTGTCCTTGAGTGCCAAGAAAGGCGCCTTTAAATAAAATGTATGTATTATTATTGTTATTATTATTTTTACTGTATAAGGAGTGACTTAAATACTACTTGTGTGGAAATAAGGAAGGTATGAGGAATGGTCTTTGTTCCCAAACTTATATAACACAAATATAAAACTTCATTTTGGAGATTGTAAGTTCTCTGTTCACTTCAGCTGCATTTTGTGTTTTCTCTGCCCAGTAGTTAAAAACAACATTTTCTCAAGTTGCGAAAAAACTTTTGAAATGATGCTAAGGGCCCACCAAAGGCTCATGCCAGCCCTGGCCAACAGCTGATGCTTTGATGATGATGCTTCAAACTTAATATTGCATCCATACATTGTTTCCCCTAGTGTCAGATTCCAGTCAGGATGGAAAGTACATTTAGACAGAAAATCTGCCCTCAAAGTTAAAGATCCCATATGAAAGCAATATGATATGATCATTGAACCAGTCCAGCTCTTAAACTGAGTTCATCAAATTAGACATAACCTAAAAAGCTGACCACTACTGACCAATTCAGTAGCCAAGTATAATCAATGAAACTTCATAACAGAAGAGAACTACATGATTGGACAATATTCAGGTTTTAATTGAAATCCATTGTCTGTCTTTTTACAGTGTTTTGTCATATCTACTATTCTAGAGCAGTAGTGGAAGTGTGAGCCGCTGTGCACTGACCTGTGTGCCCTGTACATTGATGAATCTCTCTTTCACAGAAATAATTACCAACAGTGAAACTGCTCTGAATGTCAAGCCGCAATGAAAAATCTCATATTCACGGTGGCAAACACTCTTTCATTGCATTATAATTGCATTCCAATAAACTGCTCTTTAGGAACAATGTCATTTTTAAATAATCTTTAGACCTCTGCATTGTAATGAATTATTATTATCAGTCCTGACACAGGTTCCTTCCTATCTTCTCCCACTCTTCCCTCTGTGCTCTGTGTAATGAATAAATAGACTGGTATTATCAGCTCACTTGTAGTCCACCCACATTTTGTATTTGAAATGAGCCACATTTTGTGCTGGCAATTTGCCTTCCTGTAGCTCCAGTTGATAATGCAGAGCCAATTAAGGCAACTGCCCACCGGTCCGAATGGCCATTATTCCCAAATCCCAATAGATCGAAAAATGTCCCATTGGACCAAAAGCCCATTAATTGGATGGCACGTTATCCCGAAAACAAATTCTGCCACATTGTGAAAAGTCTGTTTGATCAGTTCATTTACATTTTAAATGACGAATGATGAGGCAGCAACACAAACATGCCAGTTTTTAATTGTCATTTGGCCTGTGCACTAACTGATTGAAAAAAGTATCTTAATTATTTTTAATGATTTAGTCTCATGCTTTGTTAAAATAAAACTTGTTTTTTATCAGTTAAATGTAGTTTAATATCTTCACATAAAGTCTTTAACTGTTTCTTATTGTCAGAGGAAATGTCATTAACATATAGAGCTTACTGGTAAACACCTACTAAAATATACTTTATGATTTCTTACAACTTATAAACAGGCACTAACTCACTCAATGAATATTTAAGATAGTTCAGTTTTAATTCTAGCTCCATGTAAAGGGAATACAACACAATTTACCCATTTTTCATAACTGCTGATTTAACAAATCAGAGTTCTACAGAGTTTAAAATGATCACTTGCACATCAAGGGAGATTGTGTATTTTTGGAGCAACAGGCTTTTAGAGCAATAGCCTTTTGTCTGGGTAACAGGCAGTCACACTATAGGCTTTCAGTTTAGTGGGAAGTTTTTTAGACTATTGAGGTTTCTGAATAATGGGCCAACAAACAAATGGCATGGCATCTCAGTTAACTGGCAGCACATTGTTGTTTTTGGGTAAATCACATGGATACAGTATAATGTCAGGTGTACATTTCATACAATATGGAAGATAAGTTTTATTTGATATAAACACATGGATGACGCAACCATCTCTTGATAATTCATTTCTCAAAATCATCAGTCGAGTTCTGCTTTTGCAAACCCTCAGTGGAAATTTAAGCCAGATATTCCTTGACACCAGCTGATAGCACTTTACAGAAGAATTAATCAGCATGGTTGGATGCTTTGGAACAATTCCCTCAACACTAACAAATATCAGGCAGTTCAGCAACCAAAGGATAAAAGTGTAAAATGTCTTTCAAAAAACTTTAGCAATAACGAAGGTTCTGAAAGTCAGTACAGGATGTCAAGGTTTTGATGGCAGGAAATGGTTTTAACTTCTGTCTGAATTCTGTCTCACTCTGTGCATTCCTTTGCACAATAGATCACCTAAAAAGCTGTGTTTAAATGTTTTTTTGAATGCACCAGTGGCACATGTTGAACCTTTCCAACTTGGGAGGACTAACTTTGGCAACCTCAACCCAGCGATAATTGATAGAAATATAAGTAATATAACGGTGACTTTATCTACATCTGTCAACTATTTTTTACAAAGCATTTTTGAGGATGAATATGACCATGGGAAAAAACCCTGAACAAACAAAGAACTGAGTAGCAAGTCTGCCAACAGAACTGCCAGCACGACCTTGGTACTGAAACTATCAATTAATCAATCAGTCAATCTTTATTTATTCATATGGCGCCAAATCACAACAAAACTTACCTCAAGGCACTTTTCACATAGGTGTAGGAGTAGGTCTATACCAGGCATGTCCAAACTATTCCATAAATTTTTGTTTTTAACCAATCAAGAGCACACAATTTGACCAATCAACTATCTGACTGAAATCAGTTGATTAAATGGGTCAAGCCTGGTGTGCTCCTGTTTGGTTGGAATGAAAACTTGCAGCCACATGAACCTTTATGGAATAGTGTAGATACCCCTGGTCTAGACCATACTCTTTAATTTAATTTAAAGAGACCCAAAATTCCCCTATCAGCAAGCACTTAGCAAGACTATCCATCAGTCAGTTCTTCCCTCTTAAGGCCCATTTATGCCCATTTATGCTATGTACGAAAACATATCTGTCCTTTTCAAAACGATGTTACCATCACTGCTCACATACTTTCATGCGTCCCTTACGTTGGCATGGATGGCGCCAAAGGGGGCAGCTCAGAGTCAAAAGTTTATGACAACAACAAACTCAAAAACACACATGACAACTGTGGAGGAGATATTGATAACGTTCCTCTTGCATAAAAGGCAAAAACGATATGTTTAAAGTTTCTAACCAACTCGCACAACCTTTCCTCAAAAAGTTCCTCCATTGTTATTTCTTCTTCGTGTCTCACTAGAGCTACGTATCGAGTGACAGCAACACTGCCCCCACGGTTTCTGGTGGTACTGCTCCATTTGGTCCGTATCCATAAGGTTTATGGAAACGTGCAGATATACGGATGAAATGAATGCAGAGTACGGACAGAAGGCTCCGTCCGTATCCGTATTTAACGTTGAGCATAAATGGGCCTTTATGCTAAACAAACCACTGTCTGTCTTTGAGCTTTCTACTGGTCACGTATAAAGATTAATACGTTATGTAACATACAGTACATCTACTGTTTTTGTTGGGGGTTTTTTCTGTAACCCAGTTTATTGACCTTTTTCATGGTGGACATTTTTGACTTGTTGGTCAAAAGAACACCAGGGCAGTGGAAAATTAAATGGGATGGCACCTTTATTAATGTTCTTAGTTACATCTAGCATGTCAAAATATCTGCCATGAAAAAGGTCTGTACCAGGTCCCTCTGACAGGAACACCTAAATGAAATACAGCCATCAATGATGTTTGTATCATCTTATCAAAAACCGGTTGGAATCAACACTCAAACTGTGAATGTGCCTACAAATTTTCGGGAGGTCTCATAAGTTTGTGTGTACCTGGGAGTGTGTTTATCAGTGTACAACAGTACGTGAGGTGGAGGTGGAGTGCTTCTTGTACTGACTTTTCAGAAACCAATGTGCTGCAGTAAGGCACGGTGCTAAAGGTTAGGTAAATGCAATTTCTTGGTCTGCTGAGGGAATTGTGAGCTGTCACTCCTACACTGGAGGCAAGAGGTTAGAAGGTTAGAAAGAGATTAACACTTGTGTTAGTGGCCAAGCTACGCATTCATGTTTCTGCAGACTGGAATGAAAGAGAAAAGGGAAATACACTACTGAATTACACACACACACGCAAATGGAATGCTCCATACAAAACCCTGCATTCATTGCAAGAACAGTAAGTACAAATCCAGAAGCCTCCAGAGATAAAGGTGAACTACTGACCAATTTAATCATAAGAGATGTAATTCAACACTCTACATTCGTACATGTAAACTATGTTCTATTTATAGTAATTCTAAAATCAATGAATGAATCCCATCTAAACCCGAATGAGGCATAGCTCAGTGGGTAGAGCACCTGCCCCATGTGTTGAGGCTACAGTCCTCGCTGCAGGCGACCCCGGTTTGAATCCCACACCAAGCCGTCCTTTCTTGCATGTCATTCCCCCCTTTCTGCCTCCAGTTTCCTGTTTCTCTCTACTAACCTGTACATTAAAAGGCAAAAGCCCCCCCCCCCCAAAAAAAACCCCAAACAAAACAGAATGAAAATCTCAAGAGGTGAGAGTGATTTAGGCCCATATTGGGTTTCTGGTACTTAAATGAATAGTTCAGCATCTGTCATCTCATCTCATCTGCACAGGATCCCTTTAAGGTGCTGTTTTGTTTTGATTAAGCCTGAAATAAAACTACAGATCAGTCATGGTGGCACACATGAGGGATCAGGAAAGTGGAAAAAGCAATCATCCATCACGACCAATACCTCACTTCAGTCCCTGGCAGTGGTGCATCTAGCTTAGCCCCACAAACACAATGGGCAATGTTTGTTGGGTGGAAGCTGACGAGGGATCATGTTCTGTTCATATCACAATACAAGTGCCTGGTGCCTCAGTCTAGACCAGTTGTTTCCAACTGGTGGGTCACTGTTCCAAACGGGATTCCCAGTCCATTCTTGGTGGATTTGCAAGCAATTCTCAACTAATGCTGCAGAGAAGCAGGCAGCAGAGATGGATTAACTTGCTCCACAGCCTGATCAGATGTCTGAATCAACCTGAATTTGTTCTAATTGATGTTGCTCTTAATGTCTTTGCACCAAATTTCACTTTATGTCATGGCTATAGTCAATATTTCTATGTATCCAGATGACAGTACGAATGTGAGAGGTGTTGCTCATAGTGGTGAACATACTGAGATTAACAGCAACTCTGCAGCTTCACTCAGCTTTATAGAGCTTCATAATGAGTTTCGGCTCATTGCTCAACTGTCCAGCTGCAGCTTCACTGTTCTGGTTGACGCTTAGTGCTCTCATAGAGTCCTTTTCGGCCACAGAAAGCTGTTTTCAGAGTAAAAGCTCTAAAACTCCACTGTACACTACTTGCTCAGCAAATAGCAAACAGACACAGTTAAATATAGACTAAAACCAGATATTTCCCTCAGGAGTTAGTAGAGAGCAAAAACAGAGCAAAAAGAGTGTTAATATTGGACTATTGCTCCATACCTGATTGATGTAGAAATAATGAACTAGCTACAAAGTTCAACATATCAACTTAAAAGGTGACGAAGTGTCAGTGTTGTATTTGGAACTTGTTTCTACTGCCCACAAGTGACCAAAAAAATAAAAAAGTAATGAGTTTTGAGCCCCACCTGCTCTAAATCAGCCAATATGTGGGCTGACTTAAGGGAAATGTGGAGCCTGAGCCTTTTGTCCATGCTCACTAAGAATTTTAATTAAATGTACTCCTTATATGTAGTTAAAGGAACACCATGATGATTTTCAGCTTTATTTCTATGTATTTGTCAATGCTTCATGTCTTCACTTGCTACTCCCAACACATTCTGACTACAGGAACTCTGAATGCTTCAAGTTAACATATGTCACCACTTAGCCCCGCGCTTCCATCACTGTTCATCTTGTCAAAAGTGTAACTTACATATTATTCATTCAAATTAAAGGCTACTGGTCTCAACCACATTTTCTGTCTCTAACTTGACATGACTGACAGTCACCACTCACCACCCACTCTGCTTTGTTTCAGTAGTGATATGATTGATGTGTGTGGAAGGGCAGAGAATGGTAATAGAGCACCAGTCAGGCCGTTGCTGTCAGTCATGCAGAGGTGAGCTAAACTCGGACTAAGTGGGCAGTCACAGCCTCTTAAGTTCTTCTGATATACTGATTAAACAATGGATACTCAACATAGGGTCAGCTGATCACTTGATATGCAGACGCCACAGCCCTGATGAGGTCAGCGTAGCCAGCATCTGATTAAGTGGGACTGTTAAAGCCTCTAACTCTTTATGTGACCACAGCACTGTCTAATTATTCAGATGTGATTCTGTTTGTCGAAAAATGTAATTATCTTGATAACAACTGTTACAGTCTATGTGTGCTATTTGTATCTTTTTAGTTATGCCACCTGGGGGTGCCAACGATTGAACTTTGCAAAGCTAAGCATAATGGCTTTAATTAGCAATGGTATCACTGAATAAACATGGGTATTGTTCAAACAATCTAATATATTAAGTGAATTGTGTTTGTAAATTGTAATGATTTTATAATACTTATTGGATATGAAGGTACAAAAATGTGCCAAAATCTAAATTTATTACTACTGCAGCTACATAATGTATTTACTATAAAAAAAACTGCAGATGAACATTCAGCAAAGAAAAAACATCTTATGTCATAATTACAACCTTTAGATCTCATAATTAAGACTTACTATTCTATCTAAAAATGATATCTCATATTTACGACATCATTACTAAGCAATAACAGGTGTTACACTGTATTCTGTGACCCAATAGATGCTGTGATCTGATAATGAATTTCAGCTATACTGCCACTGCAAACACTTTTATCATTCTTTATTGCACACTTTGCTTTTATAGCTGTCTTTAGATAGGGTCGCAAATTTTGATAGTTGGGATGCGTCAGGTCAGTGTGCTTTCCACCAGAACAAGGACTTTAGATGCTTATGGAAAGAGTTTTTCGGTCTTGATGATTCACACATAAACTCTCCATGAAGGGTACTACTGCACCAGAAGATGCTGAACCAGAGCTAGTAGGATTATGAAAGATCTTCACCAGCCCAGCAATGGGCTACTTGAGATCTTCAGGCAGGGGGTTTCTATCTGTTCCATACTCTCGGCTGAACACTAAGGAGGACGGAGCTTTTGAAATAATAGCCCCAAGGCTCTGGAACAGTCTGCCCGAGGAAATAATGCAGCCTGAGTCAGTGGCTTCTTTTAAATCTAAGCTCAAAAACATACTTTTATCGTACTGCCTTCTATGATTTCACCAGATTCTAGTTATTTCTTTTTATTCAGTTGTGTATGGGCTTCATTTTTATGTCACTCTTTTTCTACTTCTGTTATTGCTTTGTTTTTGTTTGTTTTTAAGTGAGGCATTTGGTAATTTGGTAGTCCAATTTTTACGATGTTCGTTTAGTACTTTTATTTTACTGCTTTAGCTATAACTTTCATTCTGCTATTGCTGTGTTTTTGTTTTTTATGTGAAGCTTTTTTTAACTTTGTTTTGATGAGTGGTATATAAATCATTATATATCATTATATTATTACTCCAGCTTCTATGCCCAGTCCAAGACCTCTTCCCTGATAATGTATGTATTAAGAGAACTGGACATAAGACTTTTGAAATGGAAGTTGCTCACCCTGCTCATGAACTTCAGTGTTCCTCTGAATCTGAATACTTTTCCACCATTCCACCACTGATCACAGTGGACACTGCACCAATCTACCTGTCAATTTCCCACAGTATCATACCTAAATGATCACCTGTCCCTTTAACCTTTCTCTAGATAGCTGGATGGCTAGCATGATTTAAAGACAGATTGTATTATATATAGCAAAAATATAAGAATGATAAAGTGAAGCTGTGGTGATTGGAGATTGGTTTCCACACTATATGATTCTTCTCCATTCCCATCATAATGTCCAATGTCTCTGATTAAACTTGCTTCGATTCAAAATATTGCTTCTAAATTGGATGAGTCATGACTTGTCAATTATAGTTAAGTTCCTTGAGTGGATGATTTTTTTGGAAAGCAGCTCTGTTTAATTAATGCCAGATCTCTTTACTCCTCTTTTGTATGTGTGATAGATAATACAATATAATACACTACAGGGTGCATATTGATACACACAGTGTGTGTTTGCTGAATGAAAGGATGGGCTTGTGAAAACAGCAAGCATCATATGATATTTTCTCTTCTATTTTTTCTGTTTTTTTTATGCAGGCTCCTGCTGATGCAAGAGTGAGCAGCCATATGTAAGGAGAGTAAAGAGAGCACAAGTGCAGATGCTTGGAACATTTTTGTTTGACTGATTGGTGCATTTGTTTACTGTATGCAGAGCCCAGTCTGACTGGGGTTATCTACAATAAGACTATGTTTTCAGGTAAAGAGACATTTAGGCTGTTTAGAATGCAGCTCCAGCCTTCCTTGGATGTCTGTGAGCAGCAGCCTTGCTTTCAACACCACTGACAGCCTGAGGACACAAAGTAGCTCTGTGGAAAATGAACTTATGCCACTTAGTCGCTGCAAAGCAAAAAAAAAAGAAAGAAAGAAAAAAACTACACCTACAAATAAAGGTCTGGGGTTTGCTACCGTCCGTCTTCAACATGCATAAAATGACTCCCGGCTGCTAAAACAGAATAACATATACATACTGGATGAGATACAAGAGAAGAGGAAGAGGTACAGGAATGCATAAGTCCTACAACATAGGCTCTCTGACACAGAGAGAATGTACAATGAAAGAATAAATGTACGTGCAAACATAAAATATGTAGGAGCAAGCATATACATTCAGCATAAATGAAACACCAGGGGCGAGAGAGAAAATAAAAAACAGGCTGTTAAAACAGAAAGGGTTGTATTTGTTTGTGACCCTGTTACATGCTATTTATTTCATTGTATCTGTTTTAATTGGACCAAGCTAATTTTTTTGAAGTAAATTTGGCATTTTGACAGGAATAGTATATTATAATTGTTATGACCAAAAATCATGTCATGCCGAAAGAATACAAGCAAAATTTCACAGTGAATTCAATTAATTCAATGGAATTGCAGCAAGCGCTGCTTTTGCGTATGGGGCAAAGTAAATCTGTCCAGGTTTGATGAACTGAAATGAAATGAAATTTGCACCATTGACCGACAGCAACCTTTCTTGCTGACCTCTGAAGGGATAGAGAGCCAGAGAGTCGGTTATCAAAGTTATTGCTGTGGGTCGCTAACACCAAGCTGTGTTGAACCATGCACAGTGGTGCGGACTCTGGGTAGACAAGTATCCCAGCATACCTTTTGTGTTAACCAGCGGGGATGGTGATGCTACAATACCTAGAGTGGCAGCATGCAGAACATAGAACCTATCCAAGGCGAAATCCACTCTCGGACATGGTGTGCCAAGTGCAAGATGGAAAAGGCAGTTTTGGGGTAGGCAAACGTAGATTCATATGGCACAGAGGAACACGTGCCCAAAAGGAGGCAAGACAATGTGTAAAGGCAGTCTCACAGGCAACAGGGCCAATAGACAAAATGGGAAAACCTTGAACACCAAACGCTTGCCTGGAAGGATCTTTGGGAAATGTAGGAGGCAGAAAAAGTTTCATCATCAGAGCCATCTATAATGTTCTTCCCAGTCCCAAGAACCAGTGGCTTGGGGAAGACCCATCATGTCTCCTTTGCCAAACACCAGCAACCCTACGGCACATGCTCACCAGGTGCAAGATCAGCCTCACCCAAGACACTACACCTGGATGCACAACGAGGTCCTTTGGCATCTGGCACTAGTGCTGAAAGAAAGGAAGAGTAACAACAGTGCCTTCTCACCCTCAAGCCTCTCAAACACCATGGCCTTTGTACCAACAGGAAAAGTACTGTGGGGTTAACTGTAGGAAAAGAATCAAGCCAACTGGAAACAGTCCGGAACTGGAAGATGAAGGTTGAGCTAGACTAGATGTTCACCTTCCCACCAGAGATCATTACAAACACCCTCAGGCATGATCCATGATCCTGTGTTCAGCCTCACAAAAGTTCCTGTTGATGAGGGAGGATGCAGATGGAGAAGTATACAAATGCAGAAAGCTGAAGGATCCTTATCTCTGAAGGTAGGTGCAGGGGTTTTGTGGCCATGTCAACCACCAGACAGCTGGACTCAAGTGATCCTGGAATTGTGTTGCTGCTGGTTGTGATGTGTAGTCCACTTAAACAGGATTGAATCGTTGTAATAAGAAACCTGGACTCCAGTGATTCTCTTGAAGTTCTGTTAATGATTTATAGTCCATATAAACAGGACTGCGTCACTGACAGACAATACCTGGACTCGATCCTCCTGAAGTTCTGTTGATGATGTATAGTCCACATAAACAGGACTGTGTCACTGACAGACAAAATATGGACTAAATTCTCCTGAAGTTCTCTTGCTGATGGTTGTGATTTACAGTTCGCATAAACAGGAATGAATCACTGACAGAAGAAACTGGGACTCGACTGATCCTCTTGAAGCTCTGTAGCTGCGTGGGCCTATCAACGAAGCACCAAAGAAAGCGGGTGCCCACCTGATGACCGCAGTAAAGCATTTACCCCCTACACTTATTCACGGAATGATTGCTGATTAAAATACGAGATTGTAAAAACAAAAGTCAGCTCAACAGATGCATTGTTATATTTACAGTAAACAAATGAAATCATTACCAAGAACACAAGCAGCCACTAGCATCTATACTATAAATTGTATGTTTAATGTAATTTGTTTAACTTTCTTTGGAGAGCAGATCATCATCAAGGAGAGGGATAGAAACATCCTCATTGCGACAGGAAGCTTAATGGGAAATAGTTTTTAATTTCAGCCTGGACTGGCATTAACAAAACCACTGAAATGACACAGTAACTGTCATTGGTTTCAGTCACAGTGTATAAGCTGCAGTCGAGTGAGTTAGTCCTCCATTAGTTTTGTATGAACACAGCTTTCTGTGTGGCAGGGGCAGCAGAGTGACTCCGATGATGTCCAGCGGTGCTCTGCAGAACTGAGAAGGCTGAACCACGACATGACTGTGGCGAGTCAGAGGATACAGAGGGGAGAGTGGGGTGAAGAGGTGCCTGCACCCAGAGGAGAGGAATCTGCCAAAGGAGGCAGCCATGCACAACTGACATCTCCTCCTCCCCTCCTTTCTGTTCTGTAACCTCCAACACACCTCTTGTCAAGCGCTTTTATATAACAACCCAAAGCTGACCTCATCCATCAAGCAACAAATGGTATAAAATAGATACATATTAACCCAGTGGATCTCCAGAAAACGCAATCGCTTGGATTCACACTGACTGGAGAACTTCAGATATTTTTGTTAAATGTGAAGAAATAGTGTATTTTATTTAAAATCTTCAATCTTGATATTAGTCAAGTCTTTTCAATAAGAGCAACTACAGTACAGTCAGACCTGGAGATTCATATATAACAGTTGAGTATGCACAAAAGAAGGCACACACCACTTACTACTCCAATTTCGGGATGTATAAAAAAACAACAAACATAAACTGGAGAAATGAGAAACTGCAACTCTTGTGGCAGAAGGATGAAGCACAGGAAATGATATAAAAGTGATATAAATATATATAAAATAAATCAAACTATTATTTTTCACATATTATATGAGTTATGAAAGTATTGAGAGCATTATATGTGAGTTCATTTGCAAAAACAAATAAAAGTCATACTTACAATAAACAAACATGTTTGATTGAATCTCCCTGCAGTGCACATACAAATACACAAAAACATGATTTAGGATAATAAATAAAAACTGAGATATTTGTTGTTTCAAAAGAACCAAATGCCTGCCATGTGGATGTGATCAGTCACTTGATGAAACATAATGTATTGAAAAACATAATACTATTTATTCTATGAAGTTCTAGTTCTAGTATCTAGTGCTATAAAGGACACAATCAGAGTAGTTCTAGTTCTAGTATCTATTACTATAAAGTACATAATCAGAGTAGTTCTAGTATCTAGTACTATAAACTACATAATTAGAGTAGTTCTAGTTCTAGTATAGTACTATAAAGTACATAATCAGAGTAGTTCTAGTTCTAGTATAGTACTATAAAGTACATAATCAGAGTAGTTCTAGTATCTAGTACTATAAACTACATAATTAGAGTAGTTCTAGTTCTAGTATAGTACTATAAAGTACATAATCAGAGTAGTTCTAGTTTTAGTATCTAGCACTATACAGTACATAATAGGAGTAGTTATAGTTTTAGTATCTAGTACTATAAAGTACATAATCAAAGTAAATTAGAAATTTGAAGACCATAAAGTAAACACCAAGTTACAGGAATTAAAAAAGAAATATCACAAAATATTTTTTTTAAAGTATATTTTTTCTGGCTTTTTTTGCCTTTAATGTACAGGACAGTGGAGATAGACAGGAAACAGGAGGCAGAGAGAGGGGGAATGACACGCAGGATTTTCGAACCGGGATCACCTGCAACGAGGACTATAGCCTCAACACATGGGGCGGGCGCTCTACCCGCTGAGCTATGCTCAACCCCAAAATATCACAAAATATTGTCTAGAAATGCAGAGCTCCCTCCTGTCACTGTTCAGAAACTGGCCCAACAAAATCCAAATGATTAAACACAGCACATAACTTCAGACTAGATATGTTGTGCATTTAACAATTCAAACAAAGACCTGCTGTCCTCAACATAAATAACCTATAATCCTATTGAATAAACATAAAACATGTTACCCCAATCTCCCCTACAACAGACGTCATCCTCACTCTATAAAATAATACACATACATCAACTACGTGATGGAGTAAGGTGTGTTGTTCTCTGTAGCTGGAGAGATGCACAAATACTGTCACTCCAACTTCATCAGCACAGGAAATCTTTCAATTTCTAATCCACCACAAAATGCATTTATACTCAGAGCAGGTAAGTCTCACACTCAGAAATGCTAGTTTAGCATTAGAATGAGTCTTTTGCATTGTTAGTTAATATATTTCTAATCAATAACTTATTACAAATGCCCCAAATCCCTGCCTTGCCACACATATCTGTCTATTCTTATCATTAAGAAAAAATAATTATACATCAAATCACAAATACAGTTTGTAGGTAATTAATAACCAAGATTGTTTTTTAATCATAACATGAATATATTTTGTATTTGTAAAATGTATGTTCCAGCAGATGTCTTAGGGTTAGGGTTAGAGTAGAAAATGATAGTTCTACGTTAATTAGAAATTGTGGCAAAAAGACTATTAATGTTCTGTGACTGGGGATTATAGTGCAGTCAGAATGTCACCATGCAAAGCAATGTAACATGATGCAACATTAATGATCCCCTCTGCTGCGTGGCTCTTCCTACACCAGTCCACCATCTTTCATTAACATAAGTCATGGACTAGATAAAGCCCATGAGAAGAGCAGATATTTGCATTTTGTATAAGTGTTAAATGGTGTTTAGCAAATGAATCCTTCACTGTGATGATGTGATGAATTAGTCAGAGATGAGATGAGAGTGCAAAGCTTCCAGCTGCAGTGAAGCCTAATTTATTGATCTTTTTCATGACATTTAGGAAAGGATTGACCTTAAGGAAACTTTGACCAATGAGGAGCTTTTCATAATATATCTGGGGATTCTCTCTAAGTGCATGTTCATGTCCGGTTGTCAAAAGCAATTTCGGAAGAACATGGATGTCAGGAAATGTTCTGGGATACTTAGGTAAATAGGTTGTCTACCTGGCATTTAGAATCCCAGAGGGTTTTATTAAACCGGCCCCTTGGACTGCCTGATGAGACTGCAGAGAACTTTAATGTATACTGACTCTATATGGACATTTCTTTTTAATGGCCTTTTGAATGTCTTTCCTGTTGAATAAATCAGAAAGTTCCTTTGAAACGTTGTCATAACATTGACTACTTGCTCTTTCAGGAAGACACACAAGGCCTGCTACTTTCTTCTTTTGTCCTCAGCTAACATCAAAATGATATGGATGACTTGTGTGAATTCAATTACAGAGCTCTCCTGATTTACAGCAGTTGTTTACCATCACCGTCATTATCCACCCTCAGTGTCAACAGGCTGATTGTCTTTTCTGGTGTATGGCTCATATAGCTCCACAGAGAGAGAGACATAACTAATAACATATATATAAAAGCAGCAAGGAACCTGTGTTGAGGAATGTGGGAATATTTACAGGTAAAGCCGCAGGCAGATATTTCATTCCCAACATCAAGGTCTACAATACGTAATTAATAGAACAATATCCTGCTTCTATTCAACGTAGTTTTTCCGCTCAAGCCTGCAGAGTGAGTTGTACCTGTTTGCTGCTGCTAAACTTGGTACAAAAAAAACACAATTTTCTGAAGACATGATCACAGCAGGTCATTGCCTTGAGGGGTCCGTGGTTATAAACAGATTAAATGCACAAACAAGCAATTATTTCTAAATGACTAACCTCCGCAGATGGAATGTAAAAGAAACACTATTCCAGCAATCTGTTGGTAGCAATTATTCATTTGGACATTGGAAACTTTGTTTTCTTTGAAAGAGGAGGGGGAAAAAGGGAGGAAATTGCTCATGTCACGCTCTGTGTTTTCACACTCAGATGGAATGCTGAAGAATGGCTTCACCGGGGCGGTCATCACTTATAAGTCTGGAGTGGTGATGACTTATAGACTTGAAGAAATTTGGTATCTGCAACATTTAACCCATACCTCCACTGAGCAGCAAAAGTACAAAAAGAGTACAAATGCACAAAACTAGTGCAAATACAGTCTGGCTGGGTCCATTTCCCCTCTTAATACATGTCCTCTTTTTTTGATGTTGTTTTGCTGTTGTAATTGTGCGTGGATGTTGGGGGCGAGTGAATTCCTGACCAGGTCAATTCAGGAAGAGGACTGGTGGAAAGAGGAAAAACAAATATATTCTCATGATGAAGGGTTGATCATTCTCCAACTGTCACGAAGTATGGTATTGTAAGGTCATTTTAGGTAGAGTGCTAAAAACAGGATGGTTCATAAGAAGTCATTTTGGGTGAGGGGGCTAGGAAACAGAAAGCCATCCTGACTCTTGGCAGGCAATTGTATGTGTATACACTTGAGATGTATGATAGATTTCTTGGGTTTTTTGTAATAAACCACTTCAATTCTACACGTCGATGCATAAGTCTGATCTGGAACACGTCATAATGGCGTTACAAACAGGATGAAAACAGTCATTCATGTATTGTTTGATTATTTCAGTGCCAGTTTCTTTGTATTACCAAAGGTGCTTGAGCAGTCAATTATAGGGTCTAAAACAGCAAAAAACACTCTGTAATTTTACTTTATTGTAATATTTGTTGATTCATTACGGAGAAAACAGCATGGAAAAAAGAGGGGTCATTATTACTGGGTATTATTGCTGGGTATATTGGCCTTTAAAGTTGATTAGATGATTTATAATTCAGATTATTTTGGCCTGATGCCACATTCTAGGTCACTGGGTTTAGAGTTTGTATGGTTATGTGTTAACTCAATCTACCTAGTATAGTCAGTTTGTCTGAGTCTGAAGTTGAGGACTTGTACGCATGGGCAAGGGTGACAGAAGAGTCAGGGAAAGGGTTATGTACCTGGAAGGGAGATGAAGACGGAAAGAGAGGGTCACAAAGAGATAGAGATAGAAGGAAAGGGCTAGGTGTGTGCGTGCCTGAGAGAGATAGCCTGAATGGTTGTGACAGAGATCTGCAGTTGTCAACATTACCCTGCACGATCATACATGCAACATAGACAAACAGAAGTTAACACATAAGACACTAAGTTGAGATGGGGACACACAGGCGGGGGTATCAGTAGGAGCTATTTAGGTGTCATCGTAATGTATTGTATTCAGAAGAGCCACGGTATTGTGCTGAAGTTGCAGAATAATTGGCCATCAGTAGACAATTTGTCAACCACGAGGACTGTGTGCTTGTTGTGTTTCCTGTCTTCCTTTAGGATGGGGTACTGTGTACTTTTCGTTATTATCGAGTCCAAATGTTGTGACCTTCCAACTGTTTTCTTTTACTTGTTTCTTTACTTTGATACTTTGAAGTGTTCAAATTTGGCAATGATGAGTTCGGAGTTCTTCTGCTGTTTGACTAACAAGACGGTGAACTCTGTGGAAAGTAATGTGTTTGATGATGTCTAGAAGTATTTTGAGATGAGTTGTCTCCAGCAGTGGAGGAGGAGAGGGTGGGGAGAGCCGTGGCAATGAGGCAGCAAGTTTCGTGTTGGCCCGTGGAGGTCGGGTGCCGGGGCTTTGCAGGCCAGTCACTCTGCAAAGCGTTCACAGCACTCAGCATTGTGGGTAAGAGAAGAAGGAGAGCCATAGCATCCACCACTGACACAGCAGAGAGTACGTCAAGATGCCTCTGGATGAAGAAAGAGGATCCGTGGGTTGCTGCTAGGGCATAAGCTGGGGTCGGGTCACCTGGGTGAGGGTGTATGATGTTCGAAAGACCCGAAACACCCGATGACCCCAGGAAAAATCACTGAAGATGTGCCCTAGCACAGCATCATCAAGAAGATGTTTCAGTAAGTATAAGATGAGTTGTCACAAAGTCTTTGATAAGTATTTCTGATTTGTCTGGTGATTTTGGGGGGATACCTGAGAAGATGAGCTTGTCCTGTATGCTGCAGGTTTGTATGTCCAATAGTCTCTTTTAGTTCTTTAATGTTCTTGATTTGACATAGGTCTGCACTTCCTTGTTTGATTTCGGTACTGTGAAATTGCTGTGGAAAATTTCCAGACTGAAGCGTAAATCTTTTATTTCTTCAGTCCAATATTACTCTAATATCACTCTATGGTGATATTGAGCTGATCAGCATTTATGACAGTAGTTGGTATGTATGTGTTTTCCAATCATTTTGTAGTAGATCTTGTAGTAGATTTTGTGGAGTTCACAAAGGTTTGTGGCTAGTGACAGGGTCTCACCATGTTGGATAATAATCTAATCTAACACATATACAAATGATCCACTCAACAACTAAACACATGTAGCTCAAGTGGTTAATAGGACAATCAGTAATGAATTGTTAATACCACATTTAGAACAATATTCTTACATTAAAAATGGGTAAAATTAATGACATTAGGTGCAGGGTTGGGAAGGTTACTTTGGAAATGATTACTAGTTATGTAACTTTTTGATTGTTTTTCTAATCTTTTTCTTGTTTTTCTTTTTGTAAGGTATGTTCTCAGCTGTCAGGGTACAGTAAGTGTACCCATTAAACACCAAAATCTAAGTTGGTGTTTTTCATGGATACTGACATGATTTATAAGAGAGATCATTTCTTATAAAGCAATATTTATCTCACATTTCAAAATGTGTCCATTGGTTCATGTAGATTTTGGAATATAAAAGAAATGTTTAAAAAACACTTTTTTCCTCAAAATACTGTACAGACATGTGATAATGTGATTCTTGACACTTGCTACTTGATTTAGCACAATGACGTTTGCTTGGATGAGAATGTATCTTTTTATGGCTTTTTATTTGGAAAAACGATTTATTTTTCTTGCCTCTACACCGAGAAAGACTTACTACATTTCATAACAAAAGACAACTCAATAAGACTTTATTAGAGTCATGTTTTACAGTGCAGACAAGTTGTGTTCACTCTTGATGTTAGTGTGGCAAATCACCTCTGAGTGTATACTGCTGTGAATTATTGCTTTATCCCTTACTTTATGAGCTCTGCAGATCCACTCGGAGGTCTCTGAACTGTGAAATATGACAACAATGTGCCAACTAACTTTTACAAGGTTCACAGGCTAGGTTCAATCTACATACTAATAATAAACCATTCTAAAATAATGTTATCAAGTTGAGTTCAGTGACTTTACTTTCACTGACCTTACTAGAATTGCATTATGACTGAAGGGTTTCTGCAAAAGTTAGAACAGCTTTGGTTGTTTCATATGTAGTGTTGTTACTTTATAATGCGGTACAGCCTTTTTTCATGTAGAGTAAGAGGTTGCAATTTAAAATGCGATAATATTATTGGTATTAATCCTTTTGTGGGCCTATTTTAATTATTAATTGAATAGTCCATCTGGAATTGAATCATCATCTAGAGCTTCTGCACTTACAAGTTATGCCTTTTCATAATACATCCACACAATGTATACAGTTCACTACAGTTCACCATTGGCATGTCTGAAATTTTGGTGCCCTGGTGTTGTGTCTTTGTGACAGTAATCTGTGCATGTGTTAGTGTCAAGTACACTGTCCTCCGCAAGCCCGTTGGATCTTGATCACAACTTTGTGTGGAGTTGCGTTAAACTGTGTGGTGAACTTCACCTTGTCTTGCTGTATTAGTACTGTGTTTCCAGTCTTTACCATAAAGTACTCAGCTCCTCTTCATTTATCAGCATACCTTTCATTTTTGCTCTTGATCACGTATCTCCAGTGCTGTTGTGCATGGTTCACACAGATATCTGGTACATTTCCCTTTATTTTTCGATTAAAGAGCAGTTCAGCTGGGCTTTTTCCTGTGGTGGCATGATGTCTGCTCTGGTACACAGTCACATACTGTCTCAGTTCACATTTCCAATCAAGTCCTTCTCCTGTTGTCTTCATGTGTTTGATTCCCTTAGTTTCACAGTACCCCCTGAATAAGTAAGATTTGAACTGCGGCCCATTCTGTGATTTGCAGTTGATGGGTAATCCATGTCTGCTGAAAATTGACTCAAGACTGTCGATAACCTTCTCTGTAGTTATAGAGGTCAGAACATAATCCTCATAGTAGCAACTGTAGCAATCTACTACCACAAGTATAGAGTAATTGATGGAGTGATTGATTGGCAGTGGTCCCAAAGTGTCCATTTGTGATTGCCTTGCATACCTCCACAATTTCTGTGTCAGTAGCAAAGGTTTCCTCTTCATCCATTCTGTGTTTCCTCATCTTTGTGTTCTCCAATAGACACTTTCTGAGCTCTTGAAATGCTGACTGTGGAAATGGGAAGGACTTTGCATGAGAGAAATTTCTGGTGTCTAAAAAACCCAGGTTATGATAGGAAAGGGTAGGATATACAGTGATCTCAAAGGTCCTCTCTGGACATGTCCCAACACAAGCCATCTCTCCAGGAATGATAAGCTTCTTCTTTCTTCTCTTTGGTGGCAATGTGGCTTCCATTTTCAATTCTATTTCTTTACACTGCCTCTACAATTTCTCATTTGGCCACTGGATAAATCTGTCCGCTGCTGCCTTGATGGAGACAGTCTGTTCACATGCTTCTCAGATATATAAGTGTATTCTTAACCATCCTGTGGGCAGACATAATGTCCATCCCTTTTGTTTGCAGATACTTGTACAATGGTGTCTGATTATATTACCATTTTCCAAGTATCTGGAAGATCTTATACTTTAACAAACATATACTTCTCCTATAACAAAACCTCAATAAATCCATGTGCAGTGATCTGAATAGTTGTTTTCATGGTCACCTGGTCTTGTATAGCTGTCAAAGTAAGAATGACAACCAAATAGAGACTATTATATGGATGTGCAAAAGATTCAAACACTTTCCTCAAAGCAACATACTTGGCCTACCAACCTGTATCTCCAACTAGAGAGAGGTGTCTGTATCACTGCTCCTTGCTCTCACTTTCACACACATTCATCCATTTGTATGACCCATGAAGAAAAATAACAATATCATTCAGTAGTGCAAATGGTGATCCACTTTCAATTCAACACTATCAGTCGTGTTATATCAGCAAGGACAAGTTAAGCACATGGGCATACATGCATTTAATGAATACCCTTTTGACATGATAGCAGAAAAGCCTTTGAAAGCATGCTGACCTGAAAAGTGAAGCCCTGGATGGTGTCAATTTGAACATAAAACATACCATCATTTGTGATATTTTCCACAATTCTCTCTTAATTAGGCTTTTGAATAGTGGCAATGATGGAGTTGATGGTTCTTGCAACATCACCAGAGAACCTCTTCCCTTTGTCTCAGACTGTTGCATTTTCTTTTACCTTTCAGTGGATTCCGCTACATGCACAGATCATACTTAAAGAGTATGATTTCCAAGAAATCACCATGCAGCATTATTCCTTGACTTATAACTAAAGCCTCTTTTGCCAATCACTTTCATAACATCCACCACACTCTCTAGAACCTGATTTTTCTCCTTGAGTTGCTCCCTGTGGGAAGTCAACTGACAACCACTAAGTAAGCTTTTAATATCCGATTCAGAAGCCTTCAAAAAGTAGGCCCCAGCACATGTTCTATGATCCATGCTCCTCTCATGCCCTTTTAAGCGCCGGTGAACATGTCTCCAGTCCATGCCACTTATGAAGCAAGAGGCATTAGTTAACCTGCCAAATGCCATGTAGAGAGAGGAATGCAACATGTGACGTCCTTGGCATTAGGTCTGTCCTCTTATATTTGTGCTATCTCAGCAGAAGACTTTCTGTACTACACACAAAAAAACGTATGGCTTTCACAATTGGGATCAACGTAACAATCATTTGATGCTTGAGTCTCTTCTTCTCCTGCTTCCATCTCCTGTTCTTTTTCCTCATCTGTCTCATATCCTCTCTTCTCTCCAATCCCCTCTTGTCTCTCAACAGTACCCTCATGTCTGCTCTCTTCTCCTCTCTTTTCTTGCTCCTGTCCTCTTTCATACCCCTTCTCTTTTCCTTTCTCCTTTACATTTCATATGCTCTCACTCCTCTCTGCTCTCCTTCACTGTGGACACAATGGGCCCAGACTGAGCATGAAAATAAAAAGTTGGCCCAAAATTATTAGGGCATGCATGCTAGATGTACTAACCAAGTATGATATAGGCAGACTACAGTAGTGCTCAATATACAACATATAAAGAAGGAACGTTTAATCTTAACTTAATGGACATTTAATGGGTAATAAAGTATTATGAACCTAAGGGTATAAAAGGGTATACTGATGGTTGAGGTAGAATAGTAGTTGTATGAAGGGAGGGCTTCAAGAGGAAGAAAAGAGCTGTATTTTTGTTTAAAATGGCAGCAGCTTTCTTAAATGTTAAAGACACTCACATACACAAAATCTTAAAGCTTTAACAGCTCCAGCATTTTTGTCCTCCAGAAACTTTTGCCAATGCCCTTCCCGTGTGAAAGCTGTGTTACCCCCTCCATGTTGGTGTAACTTGGGGAGAAGCTGCCTCCCCGTAGCCCCATGAAACACTCGCCTCAGGGCGTTTTGTCAAACTTCTCCCACTTCAAAGTCTCTCGGCATCCACCAGAGAGGCCACTGGGGCTTTGGCATCAATTTTAGATCATAAAGTGGAGGAGAGAGCAAGGGGGAGAGAGAATCAAATCTTAACAAAGAACCACCAAGAGCCAAGCATGTTATTATTGCCGATAAAGCCTGTGGGCTCAACGTGAACTGGGGTTAAAAGATGGGATTGGGCCGGGCTGAACACTTCAAGGTGATTCTGCTCAACCCAACAGCTTTCTAGTCGCTACATCACTGGAATCAAAAGCAGCATGTACAGCTTCCGTGTTCAAAATGGAAGAAGACACGATCCTTTAGACACTGTTCTATGAACTTCTTTAAACCAGCGGAGGAGGCATGAACCCACAGCATCAGTTAAACAGTTGGATTGACATGTGAAGCTGGTGAGTCACTCAACAGGGCTGTTCCATCGGATTAACTTCTATACCATTGATTGATTAACTACTACTCATGGTCAACTCCCTGACAGAAATCCGATGTGCAGGATCAGCAGCTAAAGATGCTACATATGGTATTTAGTTTCTAAAAAGTGAAGTCAGTGTTTCCCATAAATCCCATTATTAACCTACAACCCTCCCAGGATGAAAACTACATTTCACTTAACACAACCCAACAGCATCTTTTCATCTCACCCTCACTGCCTGGTAGAGGCTCATGTCTTTCAACCTCCCCTTTAATAGAAAACACAGTTTTTCCATTGAAATGTGTAGTTGTTTCCATCATTAACAATTGTCGTTATAGCATTTTACTCAGTGAAGCAGTAAATCCCAAATGTAACATTTAGTGAAACCTCTTATTCTGAAATAATAAATAATGGTGAACATGACTCTGTTCAGGGTTAGTGTACACTGAGTGGTACAAATTGATTTCCTGTTCAGCTACCTTAACATAGTTGCAATGGATATTTGGTAAATGGTAAATGGACCACTCAAAGTGCTTTTACACTACAAGTCACATTCATCACCCATTCATACATTGCTGACAGGAGCTATCACTCAGGGTGCCAATCTGCTCATCAGGAGGAAACTAACATTCATTCACATTCATACACGATTGGTGCAGCCTTCTGGGGCAATTAGGGATTAAGTATCTTGCCCAAGGACACATCGACATGTGGATTGGGGGAGCTGAGAATCAAATTGCTGATCTTTTGATTGGGGGGCGACTGCTCTACCTCCTGAGCCACAGTTGTCTTTATTTGTTTGGTTGTCTTCTTAAATTACAAATAAGTAAACCAATGAATTAAACAGGGGATTCATGATTCAAGTTGATTGCCTTAAAATACTAGGTATGATCAAGCTCTAAAAATATTGGATCTGACTTGTGTCATTCCATTAGACACTCCATGCCTGGTAAATACCCATGTCACTCAGACTTTTTAACACCTCTAACCCAGGTGGTACATTTACAGGCTCAAACCCAATCTCATATCTCAACCCAAACTGACCTAACCCTTTGATGACATCACTATGACATCATCAGGATTATCACGAGACGACAGAAGACAATACACAGCTGTTTTCACAAGCTGAGTAGTACTCTCTGTGTCAAGAAAACAGATTACAATTAGTAGTACGCAGCTAGTAAGTAGATGAAGTTCTCTCTTAATATTTTCATATTAATTCTGACTAGATAAGCTAATATATGTTAATTACTTGCAACATAGAAAATGGTTTTGTGTTTTTAAGCAATCTAGATATTTTCTATCCACATTATGGTAGCTTTGCTTCAACTAGTATTTCAGTTCTTGAGTCATTCTTACACTCAGTTACATTACATATGTAAAATTATACAA
This sequence comes from Scomber japonicus, assembly GCF_027409825.1. Classification (NCBI taxonomy): domain Eukaryota; kingdom Metazoa; phylum Chordata; class Actinopteri; order Scombriformes; family Scombridae; genus Scomber; species Scomber japonicus. Next base: position 25,247,007 of record NC_070597.1, read on the forward strand.
TTGTAGTATTATACAACAGGAACCTACATTGTGGAGGTTAATGAAGTCTGGCATGGCGTCCCCATTAAAGGGATGTCTTCTCTGTAGTTTATGGATGACAGCGTGTGTGCAGGTTAGACATTAGAGGTTACACGCCACAGCCACTTAAAAGCATCTCCTCTCTGCGACTGACACAGGATTGGATGGGGAGCTGCTTATTGAGGAATGAGGATGCAGCGCAGCCAGCTGCTCCGAGTTCACAGTCTTGGAAAAAGTTTTGAAGCTTTTAACCTCGACACAGCGCAGCCCGCAGCCTACACAGAGATGAGTGGCTTATTGAAACTGCTTTACCTCTTCATGTCATAACATGCCTTCTCTGTCGTTTCATTATCAACTACACTGCTGTTGCCAATATAAGTGTATGCCAAAACACATACAAAGAAATATTGCTTTAATAAGGTAGGCTATAACATTTTAATATTTCTTTGCAAAATACATTTTGGAGGAAACAGTTGTTGCCTGGGTTTTTCCAATCCACAAAGTGTGTTCAGATTGAAAGCAAAGCAAATATTAGGCAGTGCAAACGCATACAAATGGAAGGATTTGGGGTGGGGCACAAGTAGGTACACAATATGTATTCCTTCCAAGTATATAACTTCATAAATGTAGACAGAGACAAGAAGAAAAATGAAAAACTGGAGAAAAATAACAAAAAGCACTGGAAATTTGTAAGATCAGTCAGTCTCAGCTATCATGAAACACACACATCATCAGTGTTAGCCAGCTACATGTCCAATATGAGAAGTACATTTACCACATCTGTACACACTTAGAGGTCAAAAAGAGGAGGTTTGGTGTTAATACACAGGACTTAACGACTGTTCACATCTTTCACCTCATGCAGAGGTTTTGGATACTAAAGCCCTCACTTATTACCGCCCCTTTAAAATCTGATTTTCAATAAGAAATAAACTTGCTTTCAGTAGATGAATATGAAAACTGTTTATAGTGTCAAACCCCTCACAATGATACTTAAACATCCAACTAAAGCACCAAGAAGACTAACATATTTTTGAGTGTAGGGGAACATTAAACATTTTGAGAAGTTTCCTTTCTTAAAGTATTAGATGAGAAATTGGATATTATTCTCTGTACATTAGGTATGGAACAACAGCCAGAGGGTGATTAGCTTCACTTTGTTTAAAGAAATAGAGAAATATTCTGAGCACGCAACTCCCCCTAAAGCCACACATGCCTTTTACATTTCTGTTTATGTACAGAATCAACCAACTCAATACAACACGTTAATTAGTAAGCTTTAGAGACACTAGTAGGTGGATTATTCAGTTATGAACAGAGCTGTTACCTCTTGCTTGAAGTCTTTATGGAAAAGCAGAATGAGGATGATTTTCCTAAAAAGCAATGTGTAGATTCACCTATGACCCACTGATGTCTGTATCTGCTCTCTGCCTGTATTTTATTATTTTGCTGTGTTCAGATCTAGGTATCAACTTTTGGGCAGTTGGGGTGTAGCCTCCAGCCAATAACAGTGGCAGGGTGTACATAGCACTGTACTGCAGTGTAGTGCTTCTGGTGATATTGAGCTCTGCCTTTAAGGAATATTTTAAAAACAAAGAAAGGATATTGCTGGTGTGAGAGAGGGAGACAGACTGTGGGTGATAAGCAGATGACAAGTTATATGCTTTATTTGGAGCTGTTTCAAACCTTGGAAAAACTATTTTGAGGTCAAATCTGAACCTCGATCCTTTGTATTATTTTGGGAATGCTAAATACTGACATAAACTGAGTCAGGGCTTTAAATACTGACTTTTCTGTGATGGAACACAAAGGGTATACAGCAGGATACTGTGTAGCTTGGCACATAATAGTTAACAAGTACTGTCTACCAGACTCTGAAGGAGGCAGCTGTCCCACACAGTCTACAATCAAATATTCCATTGGCTGACTGAACACTGGAATTGGACACAAAAGTGCAGGAATAATGTTGTGGTTAGGTTTGCTAGTCAACCAACAAGTGTGGCAAGTTTTGATGTAAGCTGAAACATCCTGCTTTAGTCATGGCCAAAAGAAATGCTGTAGAAGACGGCCATTAGTCTTCCTAACAGCCATATGATAATAATAAGTATATAATCAGCATCATTTGAGGTTAGTGTGGGATGGAGTTTGGCAATATTTCTGAGATGGTGAAAGGAGATCTTGTAGAGGTGTTATACCAAGGTTGGTGACTGATGAGGACAAGGTAGTGTTGTCACCAAAGAAAGTAATACTAGCTATGGAAGATGACTGGATCTGGTGTGGGGTGCCAACTAAAATTGCTTCAATTTTGGAGCTCTGCAATTGGAGAAAGTTGTGTTTCATCCATAGCTTTATCACCTCCAGGCAGGCGGTGAGTATCGATAGAGAAGACGGTGATGATGACGACACCAAAAATGCAGAGGAGTGTGTGTCAGTTTTCATGTAAAGTTGTGTGTCATCTGCATAGCAATGAACTGAGATTCCGTAGTGACTGATGACATGGCCAAGGGGGAGCATGTATAGTGTGAAAAGGATGTATGTGGACAGTATGTGTCTGGGATATGACGTGCCACATCATCATGGGATGTTTTCAATACCCATCTGCCCCACTTTCTGAGGCACAACTATCTGCACAACAGGTTCACTCACGAAGTTATCATAGTGACAAACCCATTTTCTCACAAGAATGTCATTCTGCACAAAGTATCCCAGGGAATCATTTTTGGAGTCCTCAATAGCACAAAGAGAGAGTGAGAGATAGAAAAAAAAGCATCATCCAAAAGGTATTGCATTTCCAACATATTTGATGATATAAAATAGCTTTAGAAGATCATATTTTTAAGAGAGGTTTGACAAACAAAAGAACTCAGAAACAGGTGACGTAAAATGATGACAAAACAAAGGTTACTAATTGTTGATTCTGTACAATGCACTGTATGAGACATTAAGAAAATGCCTCAATGTGTCACCAATCAATGCAGCTCAGTTACTGGCTTTAGCTCCAAAGGTCCATATCAGAGTTGTGTATTTCTCTGTAGTGTGAACCTTGAACTTTCTAGACTGAATATTGATCACACACCGCATACCACCGACAATAACCTACCTCTGCTTCCACTGCACACACACACACTCACACCAACACACACACACAAAATTGAATTTCCCACCGTCCTTATCAAAATACAAACTTGCCCAAGGCAATCTGTGCCCGAGCCTCAATGTGACAGGGAGAAAATAATATAGAAAAACATTCATATTTGCAGATTTTATCATTTTTGGTGAATGAGTAACATGGCTGGCCTTCCCATGTTGGTATTGCCATATCAGTCAAGGTCAGGTTTAGTCTCTTTTATGGTAATCACAATCATTATTACTCACTTCAGGGAAATACACACACACACACACACACACACACACACACACACACACACCCTTACCTAAACACCCACATTAACACCCTAAGGGAGATGGGCAGAGGAGAAATCATCCTCTCTATCCACACGCACATTGACATTTTCCAATATCTCCTCACAATGCAGGCCATATTCAAGTTATTTGTTTTCAGCACTATAATTTTTTTATCAAATTTGGAGCTGACATTATTACCACTCTTTCTGCTTCTTGTATGACAGTTTAGCAAGATTATTTTTTTCATCGAGCCTCAGTGTGTACAGGAACATAACAAGGGGGAGGCCTTTATGTAGATGTACTGCACTTATTATTGGGTGGGGAGGGAGCCTAATGTTTCCCTTTAAAAAAAAAAAAAGCTCTACCCCTTATTAATGTTTTTTTGGGCACTCCACTTAACTAAAGCTGTGTTAAAACAGAAAATGTTTACCTCTTGTTTTGCATGAAACTTTGACTATAGAGAAGTCTAGCCTACTATTAGCTAAGTGTTAAGTATGCATCAAACCAAGGTGTGGAGGCAAATATTTCAACAACTACTTCATGAAATGCCAAGAAATTTTGTACAGACATTCATTGTCCCCTGTTCATGAAGCCTACTTACTATGGCAATCCCCTGACTTTTCCTTGTAGTGTCATCGTAAAGGTTGATAGTTATGGTTTTCAGTAGAATGTTTCAACAGCTATTGAATACATTACCATGTGCTTTGGTACATACATTCATTTACCCCTCAGGATGAATTCTAAAAACTGAACTGACCTATTTTGGTTCAAACCAAATAACTATAATACTAATGACACTCCAGTCCGCCTCAGCAGTAATTTATGTTTGATGCTCTTAAATCAATGTTAGCATGTTTACACGCTAAACTAAGATGATGAACATGGAAAACATGCCAGCTCATATTGGTATGTTAATGTGCTCCAAAACCCTAAAGGTTTAGTTGCTTACCACATAACCACAACTTTTATTCCTGCCAGCAACCTGAAATCTGTGAAAGCCCAAAGAATGTCTGAGCTCAATCAACAATAACCTCCAACCTCAGAGACAAGGATGTATAATCAACTTGGGTATGAAACTCCTTCAAAGGTAAACTGAGAGCCCTCTGTCAATGTTTAAGTGTCAATTTGGACCCTTTACAGGACATTCACAGAACACTTCTACCTCCAGATACTCCCACAATGGTGTGAGATAAAGCCCTAGTGAGATTGATGACACAGGCCAAAAGTAGCTAAATCACTCATCATTATAGTGTCAAATTTCAGAAACGCCAGATTTAAAGGACTTTTCCTTGTAGAGAGTGTTTTACCACAGTTCAATCACATCAGTTTCCGAGGAGCTGTGACAATCCTAACAATCTTATCTTATTCTTTCACCTTTTGTTTTTCACTCTGGTGTGACTTCAGATAAAGACATTACTTAATAAATTAAAGGTAGGCTTGGTTTTTGTTTCTTTGTTCCTCAAAGCCAAGAGTTTGTTTCAAGATTCATTAAGTATCTAACTATCTTGTAAGATATATATTAATAGTCATGAAGTAATGCCGATCATATTGGTCTAACAACAAGTTTTTTATGATAAACTACAGCTAAGTATACACGTTAAGATTAAATTAGCATACAGTATATGTACCAACAGTGCCACCCAGTGGTTAAATTTCATATAGCTTCAAACACTAAAAAGAGGCATATAATGTTTTCTGATTGTTATTCACTTAATTGCGAGTAAACTATACATAAATTAGTAGAAATGTGATGCGTATGAAGGATTACTCTGATAAGTGAAGAGTTGACATTAATAGTTATAAAGTATAATTTAATTAACATTAGAAACAGGTTTGTTAACTCTGGTATGTTTTCATTAGACTGAACAAATTGCTGTTTAGCTTCTGGTATGAAATATGATATGAGTAATGGAGACCATCAGAATCAACAGAGAAGGCATTTTAATGATTGTGTAAACTAATCAACTCAGGTCTTGGAGTAATGATTGGATATGGATATGTATGCCTTGGGATATTTGAATGATGTATTGGACTTTGCAATTTGTGTTTAATTGTTAATGAACATGGTGAAATGTGGAAACTTTGATTTGGACTTTATCTCAGTTAATCTTTTTGTTTTGTTTTGTTTTGTATCTCCTAGGAGATACATGTCACATCCTTAAGTGCTTCCACCAATCTTAGGTTCTCTGTACTTTTCTTTTATATCACATGATCTCCTAAGTTAACTTTTTCTTTTCTTGTCTTTTCTTTTATTGTCTGTGGCTTCAGTTTAAAGCAGATCTAATGATCCATGTATTGTAACACTTCTACTTCAGACGTGAGATTGAGAAAAATGTGTCTGTGTCCCTTCCCATCATAGTTTAAACAATGGGAAGTGGTGCTCCAATCAAACGTCAGACTTTAAACTATTGACTGTTAAAACGTAAAATGCCCTCAAACTATATAGAGTGTGTTAATTGAGTGTGCTATATGATGGAAATTACATGAAATGACATATGTCTGGAACTGAGTGTGATAAATCTTTCTTTGATGTATATATCTTGAGTTCCGTTTTTAGGCAGTGCACTGAATTTCATTGTGAATCTTTGCAAAATGACAAACTCTTGATCTTGATCTTGATCTTGATTAGCATGCTGACATTTGCTGGCATTGTTTAGTTTAAAGCACCACTTCACCTTTGTACAGCCTCAGAGAACACTAGTATGACTACACTCTTGGCCTGGTTTTGGCAAATTCAACTTTACTGTAGCTCTATGCTCTGTTGAAATGCAGATTAATACAATATAAAAGTGGATGCTATAGGTTGGTGAAAAGCATGCTTTCTGGAGAAATACTATTGAATTACTAATACCTTAAAATTCATGTCTATTCTGTTTCACGAAACTGATATATTAGCATCTACTTGATTTTGAAAAGTAAAATAGAGCCATGTCTGTTGTCTTCATATAACAAACATTAAAAAAGTAGATTTTAAGACAACACACCTGTACAATCCCTTAACCTGTTTCAAGGTTTTTATTAACATGACGTGTAAAAATTAGAATTAGCATATAAACTGCTGAGTGGATACAGATTACCTTATCCAACCTTTATTCTCGAGTGTGTAAAAATTCATTCCAAGCAACAACTGTTCTGATAAGCCACAATCCTGAGTCATTCTTTTCCTCCATCTGTGCCAAACACCTCCTCCCACACACACACACATACAAACACACACATATACACATAAATATGTATTCATACCCTCCTTCTTCTTCTAGTCCCCGTTGCCCAGCCTATTCATCATACGTCCCCCCCATAACCCACTGCTGTTCTGCCCCCCCCCCCTCCCCAGCTCCTCCATCTCCCCTTCCCAGCCTCTCAGCTGCTGTGTCATCAGCTGTTCATCACAGTGAAAGCAGCCTCACCCCAACAGCAGCAGGCTGCTGAGCCGCACCGCCGCACCAACAGCCTCCAACAACGCAGCCATTTCCAACAAACACAGCGCAGCTAAGATGCCGCGGCAGGGCTGCTGTGGCTGCTGGCGATGCATGCTGAGACTGACACTGACACTGATCCCTGCACGCATATGAACATTATATACATGTGTGTATTCCTTGTACTTCTTAGGGCCTTCAGCTGAACATGTTCATCCACTAACCCCTGCTGAGCATGACTGCTCTAGGTATTACATTTATTCTGAGGGTATTACCTTTATTTTTTACATTTTTTTAAACTCAAAAATCACTGAGGAAAAAATACAAGACACAAGACGTGAATGCAAAATTAATTAAAACAAGTATAGAGATAATAAAAGACACACAATATGAAAAAAATCAGTACAAACAGAAGTGGGTGATGATCATAGAAATGTCAAAGCGGTGGTCAGAGACAGAGTACAATAATAAAATGAAGATCTTCTGAGCTCAGTATAAGCTGTAGGGACAATAAGGGCCTTGTACACTACCAGCAGCACAGGGGGGCATTGGGTGTCAATGTCTGTCCAATTGGGCTTTTGGAACATCCGGCCCCCAAAGAAAAAAATCAGACTGACAGCACTCCCACCCTATCAGATTCATGCAAATTCAGTCATGTAAGAAAAAATCTTCAAGAAGCTGTAAATGTGTCAGTCAACAGAATGACAGCTTTCCCACCCAATCAGATTAACTTCCTCTCTTACTGTATATGACTGATGTCACACTACATTGCACATGCCCGGTCAGAAGGCTTGCTCATGTGGGAATGTAGAGTATCTTTACATTGAATTAAGGAGTACCGCCTAGACCTGTTGTAGGTGTTAAGTGCCTTGTGGTGACATTTGTTGTGATTTGGCGCTATATTAATAAAGATTGATTGATTGATTGATTGACTGAGGGAGTTTCATGTAACTAGCAGCTACTGTAACGTGAGATGGTGTAGGCAGAGAGGCTAGCAGGGTTAGCAGTTAGCTCAGAGAGTCGACAGACAGAGAAGTGGGGATTTCCACACTGCAGCTTTAATCTAAAGTATTCAACATCGACCATACAAAGCCAGGTCTCCACGGCGCTACATTCACTAGTCATACCACCACCAACTCGTTACTGAGAGTCTTTGTGAGAATCCCTCCTTGTGGATGTCCGCCGAGCATGAGACATGGCGAACAACAAGGCTGCTGTGTATACACATCAAAACAAAAAGGAGGCGCTTCCACCTTGTGGAGCTGTTTAGTATTGCACTAATAGCACATCTAGACTCTGACTGTTACACTAAGGCTAAACAGCTACCTTTGAGCTTCTTTAAAAAAAATCATGTAGAAGATGAAGCATGTTTGGATCAGACCATGCCTAAAGAGAAGTCATAGCAGGATGGTCATGAGACGTTTGTGAGGATCCATTAAGTCTGGTGTAACACCAGATCCTGAAGCGCCAGAGATCACCCATGGTGACTGGACATCAACTTGACACTGTTTTTAAAGGGAAATAACTGACACTTTGGATTATTATGATATATCAACCTTTTCAAGTAAAAGCCCAGAAGACTCCATCTTATTTAGGTATAGTGGCATCAAGACTTTTGTTGCTTTTTTGTTTTTTATCTTGACCCACCGTGGCATGTCACAGTTTCTGCGAGGAATTTCTGAATTTGTTATTCAATTAGAGTTATTGGCTACTCTCATGCCAATGGTTATGCAAGGTTGGATTTGTTATTATTGTGAAAACCCTGTGCCTAATAAATACATATGCTTATCATATCTATCAGACAGAGAAGAACACCCAATGATGAGTGCTATAAACATCACCAGCAATAAACCTAAGGGCAGAATAATGAACAGAACCCAAGGGCTTAAGAGTAGGAGCAGAGGCATGCCTATAAATCACATGAGAGACAGCTTCAGCAATCATTTCCCTATAAAACAAGACAAATGTAGTTTTATATTTTTATATCAAAAAATATATTTTTGTCATCATTTGTTGATGATTGTATATAAAACTTGAATATGAATTTGTGATCTCTATATATGACATATCAAGGTATTTATATTCCATAACTCTCTCAATAACAGATCTTTGTACAGTGAAAATATGAAAGCTGTTACTACCATTGCCTCTGTGTTCAAAGAATAACATTAATTTAAGTTTAAGATCATTAATTGCAATATAAAACAACACTGTATCATCCATGTATACATGTGCATGGCAGTTAGTTAACAATGAAAAAATATGATTAATATTAATTCTCAAAAGAAGAGGACCAAGAATTGAACCTTGTGGAACACCATTAGTTATGGGTAAAAAAAAAGTATCCTGACCTAGCATCAGCCAAAGGAGGCCTATAAATCCCAATTACAACAATGTAATTATTAGACCCACTATTATGTTTAGGGCAATGAATTCAAATAATTTGGGTATAGTAACAACAGGAAGAGAATTTTTTTTTTTTACATAGATTGCCAGCACGCTGCCTGTGACTATTCTAAAAAGATTATAATGATCTATAGTTATAGTGCTTCTTAAACCATGTTTCTGAAAGAGTCAAACTATCTGGATCTGCTTGAGAAGACTGGTAAACTCACATGATCAAGGTCTGGTGCTAGAGTAGACTCCAATACTCCAATTAATCAGTCCTAAGCCTTTTCTGGTTTGAAACATATATGGATTATTTAGACAGAATGAATCATTTAGGAATGTCAGAGGATCAGAGTTATAGGGAATAACAATATAATTAAGGTTCAGAGAGTCAGCAGGCACAGATTGGGTTATATTAGAGGGATCTGAGACAGGGCAATGACAATTTGACAAACTGTTTTCAGACGTAGGCAATTGTCAGGCCAGTAATGCTATACAATTAATGCAGCCGGAAGTCAAATGTTTTACCCTCAGTTCATTTGGATGAATACCATCCTTTTTGTACAGGTCCTCCCTGGGCTAGAATGAATCAAAATTGTTTATGAAACAATATCTAGTAGCAATACAGGAAGTCTGTAACCAGCAATGCAGTCTAAAAAGGCGACTAAAACATCCAAAGACAGACACAATGACACCTTACCATCACTATCAACATCACTTTTATCTGGTATGGATAGCATCAACTCTCAAAGCCTTTTACCATGGAGTTGCAAGATGATTGGTCAGTCTAATGCATTCACATGATACATAAACAATTGTCTATGTACTAATCCTGATGTGGAGTTCTAGCACCATGCCTACTTGGTACAATTGTTCTTATCTTTCTATCTTTGTGAAGACACTTCACCCTCATAGGGATACAAGCACACTCACTGTGATATTACATACACGCTCTACAGACATCCTGCTGCAGGAAAGCTTGACTGAGTTCAGTGTGCTGCTCTGTGATTCAGAGTCTGTAGAGCTACGCAGGGTCTTTACAGTTCACTGTGGTAACAAAAAAAAACATTTCACAGATCCAGCACTGTGATCTTCTGTCTAACCCCCTCCATATGTCATGTCACACATTTCAGAAAGTCACATGGGGCACTTAACCCATTTACCATATACCATTTACCAATGACTACCTTTTTTCACCTGTATAACACTGCAAAAATTGGGTACATCCTGTCTCAAAAAGATGCTGAAAAACTAGGGACTGGAATCTGAGGAGCTCAGTGCATCATGGGTTTGATTATTGCAATTTCTTATTATCAGGCTGTCCCAACAGTCTCTAAATACTCTCCAGCTGGTCCAGAATGCAACGGTATGTGTACTGACAAGGACCCCTCACCTACAAAGCCCTTAATGGTCAAGCACCATCACATCTTAAAAACTCTAGAACACTGTACTCAGAATACAGGCTTACTTGTGGCTCCTAGAGTCTCTAAACATAGAATTGAAGCCAGATTATTCATCTATCAGTTTCCTGTCCTGTGGAACTACAGTATCTTCCAGTTTGGGTCTGGGAGGTCGACACCTTCTCTACATTTAAGAGTAGGTTTAAAACTTTCCTTTTTGATAAAGTTTATAGTTAAGGCTGACCCAGGCCTGCCTTGGATTAACCCCTAGTTATGCTGCTATAGGCTTAGGGGGGACTTGGGGTTTTGGGGAATGTTGGGTCTCTGGAAATTTCTCTATTTGCAAAGTACTCTGACATTCTGCTGTGATTCTGTGCAATATGAATAAAAATCACTTGACATAATGACTGAAGACATGGATTTGCACGAAATGTTTAATTCTCAGCCATTTCCTTCCTGTGTCCTGGTTAGACTAACCTTTCTTGTTCTGGGATAAATGTGGATAATAGACTGGGGGGGGGGGGGGTGCAGTTAATCCGCTACTGTGAGCCCTTTCAGCTGTAGAGCCGTGTGTTAAGGCTGGTAATTGCGCTGTGAAGGTCCCATCTCCTTCATCTATGTGATCCGTGTCTGCGAAAAGCCCTAAAGGTCATGAAAGCGAATGTAAATTAGAGTCAGATGGATAGACCTGTCAGCAAGGATCATGTACATGCTGTTCATTTGCTTAAAAGGTTCCGGTGTTCATGTGCATATGTGTGTTTGTTGATGAATGTGGGTTATTGTCGCTAATGACCATCACTCTGCCGTCTGACTGCAGCAATATTGTCACTAACTGGTTTCATCCTTGGGTTCTCACCCTGGCGCACCCCATATTACCATCAATCACCATAACAACGGCACTGCAGCTCCTCACTCACATGAACAAATGCCACCATACAACATTAAACAGTGGTTGCGGAATTTGGAGGAAGAAGAGGGGGCTCTCACTTTTATTTATTCCCCTGCTTTTCCCCTGGTGACCTGGGTTTAATGGTATCGCCTTACAAGGTGTGCACTTAGCACGCCACAAATAAAAAAGACAAAGAATTGCAGCCTTCGATCTAATTGACTCAAGCCAATTCATTAGATTAATTCGTGCCGGGCAACAAATTGCTTGGAGGGTTGTTTAAACCCCTCAACAATCGCCCATGTTGACTCAGGGAGCACTGGGAGCTCGTGGAGCGCATCCTAGTTAAAGTAAAACAAATATACACAGAGAAATGGGAGAGAAGATTTGAATAACAAGGGTCAATGCTATGCAAGATCTAGCCACTTAGCCGCATGTAGTAATCCTGGTAAATGGAGATACTGTGGCAGTTAGGACTTAAAGGTTGGAATGTAAAAAAAAATATATAAGAGTTTATTCATTTCTTAGAAAGAGATCTGGAGGCTGAAATCGTCTCATTAGTGGGGTGTTCTGGTCAAAAAGGAGTCTAAGACGCTAACTGTAACTGAAATGATGTTTAGAGCCCAGCCTGGAATTTCTGTCCAGGATTTTTGCACTCAATTAAATTTAAGACATGTTAATACCACATATAAATAAATGTAATACCACTTTCACAGTCATACACATTTTGTTTTACATTTTTGTCAACCCAAAACAATCCACCAATCTCACTGACAGCCCACAACGACATACAACTAACTTTCCTTAACTAATACTAAAACAGGCGATAAATGATTCAAGAGCTTTGTAAGTTACATGTTTCTGACTTTTTAATACCGTCTCATACCTTTTTGGATTCTTTTTAAGATTTTCCAGGAGCTGCAGACTTTTGTTGCATGTCATCTCCCTTCATTTCATTTCCTGTCAGGTGTATCTTTTTGAATAAAATGAGAGAATTTCATCATTTTGGTTTGATATGCTGATGTAGATTAGTGATATGAGCTCATTAGTAGTGATACCTGACGCATTTGATAAATTATGAGCTGTTATGAGCTGTCTGTTTGTTTTAAGCAAAGGAAGGATGGAATTGCTGCTCACAAGGTAAATTCACAAAGACAAGGCAAGGCAGTTTTATTTATATAGCGCATTTCATACACAATGGCAACTCAATGTGCTTTACATAAAACAAAAAAAAACATTAAAACATACAATTGGTCTGTTTGAGACATACAACCCTTCACAAAGGGTTCCCACCACCCAGGGCTGCGTTTTAAGACTGCAGGCAGGAGGTCGGGGGGGGGGTAAATTGAAACACACATACACCTGCTCATAAGTGAAACATGAGCCTAATCCTCTGTCAATCAATCATTAAAGATAACCATTTAAAATCAAGTCTATTCATTGGTTGCTATCAACACACAAGTCTCTGACTGAGAAAGACCAACAAAACGGCCTATGTATCCCGGTTTTGAGTCTCATTCAGGTTTTGATCATATTTGAAATGTTATTTATATCCCTGCTTACATGATTCTAACAGCATCCTGGTTTCTTTTCCAGTACTCCAGGCAGCATATCCAAGTGTCTGAAACCACGATAATGTGTTTTCATGGACAAAACCTGACCAGGATACTACAATAACCCAATCATAATAGCCATAAACATCCATAGGGATCAATTTGGGGTTAAGTATCTTGCCCAAGGACACATCGACATGAGGACTAGGTTATTTGTGCTGTATATTTTTATTCTGCTTTTAGGAGGATGTATTGTATGTCTGAGTTTTGAATGCTGAGTTACGTCTGACGTGATTTTCTGTCACAAATCTGAATCTGAAATACATTGATCATTGAACACAAAATAGAAGTAAAGCAATCCCAGCCCAATCTGAATGCAACAGGGATTCTGGACCTCTAACCTGACACAACCTACTGTACATGTGTTATATATACTGTATAGACTGAGTTAATGCTGATCTTTTCAGTCACCCATGAGGGGAGCTCCTCTGCAAACTGTTAAAAAGATACAGTTGTACATGAACACAACACAACACCTTTTTTCATGCCAATGTATAATTCAAGGACCCATGATATGTGCTCTGCAGAATCATGCCAGCAGTAAATAACAACCTCTAAAACGATGTGTAGTCACCACTGCTGTAAAAGAGAGAGAAAGCAGCAGAAGTGTGTAAGTTTGTGAGCTTATTAAGCTTCGACATCACTACTGGTGATTACTATTTCTACAAACTGCATAGGAAAAAGTCAAAATGTACATCTCTGTTCTACAAATGAATTTATAAATCAGGCAGAGGTGTTTAGGTATGTAATCACCCATGAAAGCAGCGACTCCGTGAAAGTCAACAACATAAAGCTTTAATTAGAAAATACAATTTATGGGTCTTTCTCTGCCTCTTTCACCATTTCTCCTCACACACACACACACACACACACACACACACACACACACACACACATATTCACATCCAAATAGAAGCTATCTATTTCATTAGAGACAATGAGACAGAGGGCTTTGTTTTAATTAAAGGAACACTTCACCAATTTCCTAGTTTATTTTCATGTATTATTCATAAGGACGGTGTGTATGTAACATCTACAAACGGTGCTCTCTGTATCTCTGCAGGCAGCTGTAGCTAACTAGTTTACCTCTGCCATCCACTGACATATTCTGACATCAGTGGATGGGGGAGAGCCAAAATTGGAAGCCATGGCTGCTAGGAGCTGATAGGTAAAGCAGACTGGTTCAATTAGCAACCAATATCAAACCATAATGAGTTAAAACTACCACAGGATTTGTTGTTTTGCTCATACTAGAGAAGAGGATGATTTTTGTACAGTGGGGTTTTGATAGGTGGTTACATTTTGACTTCACTTTCAGCTTTTCAAAGTACTCACCTTTACTAAGAACTAAGGCAAACAAATCTCTGAATACTGAATATTGTCCCTAACCCTAACCCTGACAAAGAGTAACATATCAAACATTCAGGAAGCAGGCCTTTCATATTAAGAGTTGTACCGAGATCAAAACGTGGCTGATGAAACGCCACTCTTTTTGTTGTGGCATCAGTTCTGAGTGGTTTGTCAATCACTGCTGGTTTTTGGGATGCTGCTGCCTTTCTGTTGGATTATCCACAGGTAATTCAGAGGTGAAGTCTAACAAGGTCTAGGAGTGCTCTCAAGGTAGCAAGTAATACCTCACAATCAGTCCAAACTGGTAGCCTGTGTAAAAACATATTTTACACTACTTATAAACAGTACGTCACTCATGTTCCAATATCATATACCACCTCACAAGCAGATGCCACTTTCCACCAACTTTATGACGATTTTTTGCTTATATGCCATTGTATGCTAGTGGAACAACAGTTTGTGGTGGATGCACACATCCAGTAAAAAAAATAAAGGCAGGTGCTGGACCAAGCAACAAATGTGTCCAAACAAGAAAGACAAGTTCTTTGAGCGTGCAGCTCAAAACACACAGTGGTGATCCTAATAAATCTACCTGCATTGGGAGCTGCAGTGTGCCGGCCTTTTTTTTTCTTTCTTGGTGGCATACCATTTGAATGTGCCACACAGCTGCATATGAGAATCATTGTAAACCGGCAGAGAGTGGTATGTGCAAGGAAGAGGGGTCACATACCATTATATGTGCCAAAATATAGGAAGATACTGAGTCATTTTATGTTAGTTTTAGAACTTTCCACAGCTGCCATTTCGTAAGTCCTGGTCCCTGCAATACAGAGTGAGCATGTTACATTAAGAGACTGTTATGCTTTATGTGTTGTGTGTTGTCTTAATGTTACTCAGCCATGTGGTTTTAAGCAGCTCTAAAATGTTAGTTAACTCAGTTCAACATGCAGAAGTTACTGATGGCTTCTCTGCTGTGGTGAAGACTCCTGACATCTTTACTGTACGAACTGACCAGGTACCAGATCATCTATCAAATAGCTCAGAATTACCAGCATCAGGGAGTATTACCATGAGGAGCTCAAAGGAGCCAGAAAAAATGCTAAGTGACAGAGAAAATCATTCTGACCACTCAAGAGCTTGAAAGGAGAGATCAATGTTATCCAAAGGCCAAAATGAAACTTGGCTACTCTCTCCACTATCTAATACAGCGGCTGGGAGAAGCATGGAAAAAGAGCTCTCAGTTTAATAAATCATGCTCTCAATTCACCCTTCTGCCTTCATCTCATTCTGCGTACACTCTCACTATAGATCACTTGGATTTAATGAGGTTCCATTTTGATCTTGGACTTAGATATACAGTATGTAGGTGGATGTACTTTTAACACACACACTGTGTTAATGTGTTACAAAACTGACTTAACCAACAGTACAGACCATTTGCCTCAACCACACCAAAAAAGGGAAAAGGGAAATGTCCTCTTCGTCAATTTCGTCAAAACCTCCGGCCGATGGAATGCATGTGGTGCCCTCTGCAAGAGAGGTATTATTAATATTATTACCTATTACTAATTCAAGAGCACAAATGAGTTAGTTTTAGCCCTCCTAGGCTCTGTCATGTAGTGTCTGTGCTCAGCTAAAGATCATTTGTTAGAGAAACCTCACATCACACTATGATTGAGAGTGGACTATGAGTTTCTGCAGATCACCAAGACTAAAAGAATGTCACTGTACTCAAATGATCGAGCTGATGACAACACATCAATCTGCACAGTTGGAATCTCTGAATATGAGCTTATCAGATCCTGAATCAGGACTCCCTGACTGTGAGGTGTACAAATGTAACTCTTACATACTGTTCATATTCTACCCTCGCAGTGTGTTCTGGTTCAATTTTGATCCGGTCTAAGAATCCCCTCATAAAAAGTGTCTATACCAAATGACACATATGTGTTTAGAAAGCATCAATATTTGATCTGACTGATCAATAAATGTGATTAAACCTTGATTCATGTTTCAGAGAGCAGAGAGAGTGTATTTTTTAGCTTTTACACCAAAAACAGCTCCTATCACACAATATCATGTCCTATATTACCATGAGACATAAGATATGAAAATATAACATAGCAATAATGATGGAAATTTATTTTATTGAAACTGACAAATTACAAGAACTTCTGGACCATAAAAAAATAAAATCAACATAAACTACTATCTTATTAAAACTATCAACTATTCATTTAATGAAAAGCCATGTCAATAGGTACGGGTCAATTTTGACCCAGAACAGCCTCTATGGATAAAGCACCTATACAAAAGTATAACATTTTTGTGCATTTTGGGCTACTTTAGGATAAGTCATCACATTTCAAAGTAAAAGACATTTGGGGTGTTTTTACAAGCTGGTCAAATGTCAAAACGGATCAAACATGACCAAAACAGTATGTAAGGGTTAAGTAGGCTACAGCTGATATTCTGTTACTCTAATTTATTAGATACATGTTTACCCAATATTTTATGTCATAGCTGCTCATCTCATTTACAGGTTGAGGCTACAGGTTGTGAACATAACTTCCACTCAAAACTGTTGTGTTTCTGCCTTCTCAGCTAAAAATATGCTTAAAGTTAAACCTACAATTAGATTAAATAAAAATGTTAGAGTTCTATAAATGTATTCAATAGTGGATTCCAACTCAATCAAACACTATCAAACCACAGCGCTGCCTGTGTTTGTGTGTACGCCATCACAACTGTCTCCAAACGTTCTTATGAGATAAAGAATAAGGCCTTTTATTATTTTCTTAAAAAGGAGGGAAAAAAAGAATATGAGTTAACAGCTACCAATACATATGCAAATGATGGTATTTTTTCCCTGAGTTCTTCTCTGTGAGTGCCACCGCTGTTATCAAAAGGTATTTTTC
Organism: Scomber japonicus; assembly: GCF_027409825.1. Taxonomy (NCBI): domain Eukaryota; kingdom Metazoa; phylum Chordata; class Actinopteri; order Scombriformes; family Scombridae; genus Scomber; species Scomber japonicus. The sequence continues at coordinate 25,264,401 of NC_070597.1, forward strand.
AGAACAGAACAAGGAAGCAATTTCTCTTAAGAAAAATAACACCCCAGACTGCGCAGTGATGGATTATGGCTTCAGATTGACAAGAACATCTGTCAGCGGGATATTTGATGGAATTTTGATGGAGCCGGCGACTGAACTGCAAGCAGTGAAAAGTAAGCTGAATTATATTTCTCACAGCATGCAATATGCTGGGAGAACAACTGCCTCTGTTAGTCGGAAGCATAGAAATGGTCGACAGCTTTTTGGTGCTAGTTACACATCGTCTTGCTACATTTAGAAATGATGAGGCAGTACTTTAAGAAGTTGTTTTTCTGAAGGTTGCGTTTCAGGGTCACCAGTTGAAATCCTCAGAGCAGCAGGAAGCAGCTTAGCAAAGGAAGAAAAATGGATATCACTCTAAATATGCTGTTGTGCGGTTAAACAGGGCACTTAACGCTCAAGTATTCCAACAGAGAAGAGACAGGAGAGAGAATTTACAGGGTAACACTGAAATGTAAATGTATAACAAACCACTGCAGGATCAAAAATGTTTCGGAGAAGAAGGAAAAAAAGCAGTCATTTAAATGAGCTCCTTGAAAGCACATCAGATGTTGCCGAAAAAGAAATATTCACACTCAGCTATGCATAGATAGCTGTGAATAATTAATATTCATGGAAAAAAGGGGGTGCTATTAAAAAGTTGTTTGGGGGCTGATTCCCATGATTTAATGTTAGCAGTGTAAAAATAATTTCTTTTTTTCATTACTGTGCCCAATCTTATGACTGATTGCACAGCATTCTGTGGGGTTGATGTATTCTAAATACCTGCACCTCATTAGAATTTCCCATTAGAAAGTGTGATGTGTGATGCCGGGGCTGCTGCTCGCAAGAATCAGCTCATGAACCAGAAAATCTCAGCAAGCCCCGCTAGGAGACACTGCTTTTTAATAATGCATAGAGAAGAGACCTTACACTTTGAATTCCTACTGAGATATGTTGATTTTTATTTCTCTCTTTCCTTTTTATGCATTTCCAAGAAGGTGTCTACTATCATTAGGCCATTTTTATATCTGTAAAACACTCAATTAGGCTCCCATGTTTCATATATTCCCAATCAGTCTTGAGTGAGATGAGGAGGGATTTTGCATGATTAGTAAGATGATGATGGACTGACAGCAGTAGTCTTATTTGTACTTTTTTTTTAAACGATGATCACATATTTTTCCATGCCCTTTTTTCCAAAATGAACAAAATCAAGACTAAGTATAAAGTACAGTACCAGTCACAAGTTTGGACACACTTTCTAATTCAAGAGAACGGGAAGTTGTGTCCAAACTTTTAACAGGTACTGTAGTCTTTGATATTTTTATCATCATTCTGGATTAGTAAAGAGTCAGGAGCATGATAAATCAACTAAAGGACTACATATACCGTTTTAATGCAAAGTCTAACACATTGACCTTCATACATCTACAGAATCATAAATCCTATGCTCCTGGTTGGTCAAACAGTATCTTGCATTTCAGTAATGTTAACTAATAGTTGACAGATGAATGTATTACACACATTTACAATCCCACTGATAAAGCACAAGTATATGTAATGATAGCATTACTTGCTGGCTACCTTTAGTGTTGCTATTGGTTAGGAGTGACAGCAGCATTTATGAAGGTTCTCTTTTATCAGATGTTCGCTAAAAAATATCAATGCATTAATATTAGATCCAGAATTTGATATATAACCTACTATATAGTTACGTTTCAGTGACAGACGCCATCTAGTTGCCATGGTAATTATGACCCAGAAAAGTTCCCATGACATCCAATATAAGTTGACAAATTTCCTCATTTGGTGTTGGTGTGTTGGGTGGATGGTTTAACCCTATCTTGCTAAAAGTGTACTTTGCTGTAGAAGACAGCTGTTTGTACCCTGTTTACAACCACAAGTGTCACATTTTCAACATCAGGTCAGTTTTCTTAATTCCCATCAGCTTCAACTGTTACTTTGGAATCCTATAGGACTTTTTGACAAGGTTAGGATCCATGACATTATGCACATTGATCCAAAAAGCATTTCTGTACACATTCAAAAGGAGCGGCTGTAGAACGGTGCATATATTTTGTAAAGCATCACAACCCCTGTGAAATCATTCATTTTACCATCAGAATTCGAGCCATTTGATTCAGTAACATTTGGAAACTCTCAAAGAGCCACATTACATTATTTTATCCCTGTTTGAGTAAGTGGTGATCAACCTGAAGTATGTAGTGAGCACGCTCTTTGAGCCCAACAATCGGAAGCGTGAGTTACATTTGGGCAATTTTTTTACAGCTAGAAGCTGATTTGTTGGCTCCGTGCACCACTGAGCAACTTTCATAGGAATCAACCATCTTTGAGTCCAGTATCCAGCCTTACAGAGCTGTTAGCATGGCTACAGCCTCTTAGGCTTGACTAAAACAAGTCTAAATCTTACAATAATTAAACAAGTCAAATAAAAACACAGTATGACAGCTGCTGCAGGTGGAGGCCAGTCAGAAGAGACATGAAATGACTGTGGAATGGTCAATCACGGAAAATCCAATTCAACCTGTTCGCACTTGAATATATTGGCTTGGGAAATGTTAATATGTCTCCCTGAAGACACCACACATATGCAGATAACTGTAATGGAGTGGTTGCAGTGTCAGGTGAGAGTTAAATGCATAAATCAAAACACCTTCCTTTGTTGTTTATCTGAATTATTTTCTGCCTTGAGATTCACTATTCTGTCCTTGTTTAATTAAGGAAAACATTAACTCACGTAACACAATGTACATTTCTAAAAAGGTTATGTGTGTATATGCTACATTTCAATGCTCCTTAAACGGTCCCACTGTTTCATTGTGCATATGTGGAATTACATAAACGATATCACCACAACCCGCACAACACATTCATTAACATGGCTGGGAGCAAACTGTATGCATATCAACTATTTATACAGTTACTGCACACACCTTGGTCTATAATATTTATTATGTATGAGGAAAGCACTGTTTCTCTGAGATTTAAAATGCTTTGGGAGGAAAATAATCACACATACATTAAAAGAGATGTACGTGATAAAAACTGTCCCTCCAAAATAAAAGTGCCTATTATGACAGTAAATTGCAGGTGGAGGATGAGATAATGGAACGACAAAACTTGATACGTGTGTGTCCACACTTTGGCCGCAGAGATTTACATCATTACCTTTACTTGGCAGCCCATCACATTAGCATCCAGGTGGGTTGGGCTGTCACTCTACTGGTGACAGGCCCTGCAGGGAGGCTCTATAAAGCTTACAGGAGCCCTGTTTTGTGTGTGTGTGTGTGTGTGTGTGTGTGTGTGTGTGTGTGTGTGTGTGTGCGTGAGAAGCAGCCTATCTGTCTGGTTGAGTCACGCCTTTGAGCTAACACACATACACATGGGTGTAACCATTGTCTGTAAAGCCCACAAGCACACGGGCAGCTTAATACCGTTGTCAGTCTAACAAATGCCGCCGTCAGTGCTAGTGTGCGGTTCAGGAGGGGGGATTTTTTTTAAAACGCCTCTCTGCTCAAACACAACCGTTGCAGATTAGCATGAAGGAGGGCAGAGTGCTGACAAGATGGTGTTTAAAGAGAGAAAGAGAGAGAGAGTTGGAGAAACAGTGTGTACTTTTCAATCGGGCCTCCAGATAACTCTTGTTCCGAGAAATGAGTACACTAATAGCTGATATACCTAAAGGACGACAAAGAGGAATGAGTGACTCAGTTGTGTCTCTGCAGGAGTATTGAACCATACAGAAAATATCACATGACAAATGTGCTTTAAGGGGACTAAACGACAATTTCAAAGGCAGTATCATGAGTCATTTCAGTTGGGAAAAAAAGCTCATTCAATTCATGTGTGTTCATGCTCTGATTTAGTGCATATAATTTCATCCATGCAGTTGGTGTGGAGGAAAATCAAAAATGCAGAGAGGGGTTGCTTGTATGAGGGATTTTTTAACATGAGAAAAACAGCTTAAACTGAGATTTTATCTCTATAATCTGCACTGTCAAAATGTTGTGCACGTTTTACATGGATTTCTGAGAACTTGAAAGATAAAATGCTAATCAGAGCATCTCATGATTATCTCATCAGATACTTTTATGGATTTGGGAGATGTTGACTAAACTGCATCATTTATTTAAAACCAAAATTTAAAACTAAATCTAAAAAAAAATAATGCTGCCTCCTTTCTAAGATTTTGGATTTGGTGTTTTGATTCACTTTTTATGCACAAATATGCAGAAAAAATAACTATTTAAGGGTAAAACTTTGGTCACACCATCTACCACCTTGACCAGTCATCCATAGTTTTTCACAATTGCATGACATTAATTTGGCACCTTTGTCCAAAGCAACTCAAACTCAGTGTATTCAGCCTCCATAGGAAGGACGGCTAGATGTAAATATTCCTCACAAAAAAAGCAACCAAAGATATGTTTGCTGCCACGGAAGAAGTGCCAAGAATATTTGAATGAAAGCATAAGGTGTTGAGGCATAGTCTTAAAAAGTGTCTTAAGCCTGTTGAGCACGATGGGAAAATGGGCTGAGATGAGTTAGTACAGAGTAGTCAGAGGAAGTTGCATTAGTTCAGGTCTTAACAGAATTCGTGTCTCGGAAACAGGGGTCAAAATTTTATTCAATCTAATCAGGTAGGGTCTTGTTGTAGGTCTCGGGCCTGTGTGTCAATACATCCAATACCCGGGTGGATCCAAGTAGACTTTATTAAATGGTTGAGAGCCAGGGTTAGACTTCCATTTGTTTTAGGTTTCATTTGTACTGACTGCTTTTTGGTCTACTTATCCTTGGGTTCCTTTCAGATGATATAACAATTTTTTTAAGTAATTTTGCATACCACGTTTGGGGTTGGTTTTCTATAGGTCTGTTCCATATTGGGTTAAATGTTTTGGACTCAGGAAGACCTCTATCAGGATGAGGGGTGAATCATCCTGATGCCATAGAGGAGAACTCTATCAAACCTTTTAGTGAAAGTTCAGGCAGGAAGATAGTTAACATTTTACTTTGGGTATCCACGTATCAGTTTTTACCCATTCATCTCAAGGGCTTTATCATCCAATGATCATCTTATCTGAAGGATATTTGAATTATCTTACCTGTTCTGTCCTTCTGCTGTCATTACAATTAGCAACAGTGTAAAAGCCCTGTCTTTTGCTAATTGAACTGCTGCTGTTATACAAGAATGACAAGTTTGTTGTCCAGTCCAGGGTCAACACTTTTGTATTTGTACACTAGCAGGTATCTTCAACAGTGTCACGAAGTATTGCATATTAGAGGCAAACTACAAGAACACTACAAGGCAGCAAAAACATTTTCCCTAGATGCACACATCTCCATCAGCAAAGAGGAACAATGGTGGCAGGTGGAAGCTAATCAGCATGGAGGGAGGGACACTCAAGAAGCCAGCTGCCACATCACATTTGATCTCTTTGGGAATAAAGCCCATTCATGCTATTTGATGATTAGATTTTGCCATAGAAACATCAGGAGTACCATATTGTCTGACACAGAGAAGGTGGAAGTGCAGAAGTGTATGAGATGTGGAACCAGATCCATGTCAATCAATTCAATTCCACTCTTATCTTCTAAAAGCAAAGGTTACAGCACTGCAACTTGACATTTTAGCCAACACTGGGGCCGAACATTTCAGCATAAAGAGATTTAACTGCATATTTATCCTCTTAATTGGTCAAATCCTCAAGTAATTGCCTGTCAGACTGTATAGCATGAAATGGGATATATGACAGCACAGAGAGGGAGAAGAAAAGGATGGATGAAGGGATGAAAGATGGATTGAAAGAGGGGAGGAGGAAAGAAAGCCTGGGAATGAGCTGTGATGGTCCCATTTCGTTGGCAGATTAGGCAGTGTGAGACAGACACAGGCTCTCCTCTGATAGTCAACCTAATAAAAGAACACTGAATGGAGTACTGTGGGTAATTGGAAAGCAATTACGGTCGTCCCTCTTCATACCATTAATGCATCTAAAAAAACAACACTGGCTTCTTCTAAAGATACTGATGTGCTCTTGCTGGCTTTCTTCCTCTGAATTGTTCTCCCAACCATTTTTTTTCTTAACCTTTTCTTTTACCTTTTACCATGTGATGTTCAACCACCTTTACTCACTTATCTTCAAATGCACTTCAGTTTGTAATGGCAGTCCACAATGAAGCAATAAGGTTCTAAGTGGAAGGTTACTTTCATTGTCTTTTACAAGACCAAATACAGGGTTAAAATCCTTGCTTTTTTACCTACCTCTAATAAGGAGGTTATTGTCCTTTTATTTTTCTTTGTTAGCTTCTCTAACAATAATAATTCCTTTTAAAAAACACATTAAACTTCATAGATTCCAGTTATATATGTTAGCCAGTTTGGCTGTGGCCCACGGAAGGACTTCACATATGTTCTGCAGTGTTCTTCTACAGTTGAAAGGCTTAGGGGATTCAGTACATATGGTACAAACTAGTTAGTTTGTAAATTTGAAAGGCTTAGGGGATTCAGTACATATGGCACAAACTAAATAGTTTGTACCATATGTTTTTAAAAGTGTTTATAGCGAAATTTGGTAAAACTAAACAATTGCAGCAAATAACACCAGCTGTTTGCTTGATACCAGACAGAACTGTCAAGTTGTTACACTCTGTTTCCATTGTCAGTCTGGCGCTGCCTCCAATATATACAATTTCTGTGGGGGTAGAGGGACTCAATTTGATCACCACTAAACGCTCTGGCTGTTGGTCCGTTTCCAACATGGCGGCCGGCTCACAGAAGTTCTCGTCTAATGGCTAAACACTACAATAAATATGTCTCTGAAAACATGTGAGGAGAGATGTCTGCAATGCAGTGAATCTTAATACATGTTTAATCAACACTGCCTAGTTTTATTCCTCCTGGGTCATAGTACACAGCTTGACAACACTTGACAATGGTGTTAGTCCCACCATGGCGCTGATCAGCTAATCATCAGTCCCCCACAGCATTCATTCAATCAATCGCTTTTTTTTAAACTGAGAAACGGCTGTTTCATGTCATGAAGTAGGTGGATTCAAAGGTCCGGACCCAAGCAAATCAGCTGTAGCTAATTACAATTAATTCAGTAATGGTTAAATTGAAAAGTGAGTTTGTTCTCTGGTTAATGTGCTTTCTGTTGCTGGTGTTGGATTGATTGCGGAGTTCTGCACTGGGTTGGATACCCAGTAGTCGCCATGTATTGTATCATGCCTATGACACAACATTTCACCCCTCAATTCACATCTGATCAAGTAACAGGAGGTCACTGAAGAAACATGTAGTGCATACAAAAGTGGTGGTGCATACAAAACTGAGCACAATACATTGTTGAAGGCCAAGTCAGACGTATGTGAAAAATTCGGTGTGATCAGAGGCTGTGAAAGTGACAGTGGCTCTGCTGGTTGTAAAAAGTGCCAGAAAGCATACATTTTGTGCAGCATTAGTGTTTGGCGTCTAGGATCTGACCTCATCACTCCCACAAGGAAAGACTGATCATGCAGAGCATGGAATGGGGAACATCAATACTAACTTCACCCCTGGCATAAGATAGACTCAGATCCTACTGGTGGATGCTGGGTTAGAGGAGGGGCTTTTGTAAAGCTATATTAAGTCAAGTCAAATCACAGTAAAAGTTATCTCAAAGCACTTCTCACATGGAGCAGGTCTAGACTGTACTCTTGATCCTTTAGAGACCCAACATTCCCCCATTAGCAGCACTTGGCAACAGCAGCAAGGAAAACTTCCCTTTAACAGACAGAAACAACAAGGAGAGCTGGGCCCTGGGTGCGCCACCATCTGTCTTCATTGGTTGGGTTGAAAGACGAAGAAGAAAAAAGGAGAGACACAGAGAAGCACAATAACACAATAATGTAAATAGCAATGATAATAATAATAGAAATATGACTAATGATAATAATAGCAGGCATGGGCGTTAAGTAGGACCATGGGTCCACAATCACAACCCACAGAGGCATGAGATCCATAACCAGGTCGTCCACAACCATGATCTATAGGTACATATGAGACAAAAAGGTACAGGGAAGTAGAGAAGTAGAGTGTAGAGAGGAAGAAGTAGAGGGAAGAAGCTAAGTTAATAATATTCATCAATGGTACATGAATATTTACACATGGAGAGGGGCTCAGAGCATCATCAGAGGTCCCCCAGCAGTCTAGGCCTATAGCAGCATAACTAGGGGCTAGTCCAAGACAAGCCTGGGCTGGCACCTACTCTAAGGTTTATCAGAAAGGAAAGTTTTAAGTCTACTCTTAAATGTAGAGCGAATCTGCACCCAGGACTGAAGCTGGAAGCTGGTATATAACGGCAGTGGCAGCCATAGAAGCATCTTAAGTACATTGTCATCATTATAAGGGTGAATTTCTATCAAGTCCCATCCCTACCTGCTCTAAAAGGACATACTGGAAGGACAAGGGTTAGAATGTCACAGCCTCCTCTTTACTGCATCTCTCCAAGAACTCTCTGAACTGTCTGTAGACTCAATGCTTCGCACAAATAGGGATCATACTTTAATAGACATTCTCTTCAAAGGCATTCACAGTGTTGCATTCGGTTTCGGTTATACACACCAGAAGTAACAGAAGTAGTTGTGTGAAGAATGAATAAAGAGAGAGCTTGAGAGAGACATTCAAGCCCTGTTTGCTCTCACATCACTGCAAACTTGGACAATCACTGTATAAAGCTTGTCAGATTGTTTTCAGAAAGTGACACAAATAGTGTCAGTGGAGGGGGTTTCAGATGCTGTTAAAAATCTGACAGGCACTTTTTTTGAAGCATACTGACACTTAATGTGACGTTATCCAGCTGAAATTAACCAGTTTGCCATTGGCCATCCAGTTAATATGTTTCTTAGAACACAGCCAGAGGATTGACTGCCACCTGCCCATGGCTAAAGCCTGTGCCTGCAGGTGGATGCTGGGACTGAACAAAGCAAAGTATCAGCGGCAGTAAAGGTTGTGAAGCTACTTGCACAATGAAAAAAAAAACTAGGTACTATGAGCAGCAGCAGCACTGGCAGAGCAGCACAGGGACAGCCGGGCCCTTCTGACAGCTTAAATAGACCACCAAATTGAAAGGGTGTGTTGAATGGGTGATGCAGAGAGTGTGAATGTAGCAGTGAAGCAGAGGTTCACTCCATTTATCCATGTACAAAGAACAGAACTCTGAACTGTCGACAAAGATGAAGCAATTCTTTGGTTGATTTCTTCTATCTTTCAAAGATTTTGAATTTTGTACCACTACTAATTTCATCCAATCCAAGAATTTGGAACAACTGTTTTATCTATAGTCGCACAACAGTAAAAAGACAGTGTTTTGTTTGTTTGTTGGTTGGTTTACACATATATAAAAATGAAAAATAGGAATATTAGGGAGAATTGCTGAAAACCCCTCCAGGGGCTTGCAGGTTGGCATTCTCCAGGCAGCAAAATTACACATAGTTACATCTTTCAAAGAATGAATGCAAGTATACCGTACATCATCACTGCCAGACTGAGAACATTGTTTTTAATAAAATGAAGTTAAACACAAACAGTAAAATAACCCAAAGAATGTACTCAGATTAAGTAGGCAGTCCAAAAGGACAGTACTGGTTAGTTAAAAGAAGTGATTTCAAGGCTCTTATAAACTGCTGTGGGGACAACGGCTCTAAATGCTCCAAAAACCTGTCCCCCAATAACTACAACAACAGTTTTGTGTGCAATATTGATGGCAGCATGTGGAATGTCTTGTGTGTGTGTATTATGTGTTTTCACCTTCTTTTTAGTTTTAGTACTAATAACTTACTTACCTAGGCTTTTATACACACCTTCTTTCTGTTTTACTTCATGACACCATTGCCTTCAATTTTTTTGTACATGTACAATGACAATAAATACTATTCCATTCTATTCTATTCACAATATGTGAGGGTAATACATTCTGTATATTGGACCTTCTGTATAGAATACTGAACTGAGACAGTGAAGTACGGAAATATGTTAAATGTGTAAAGTGTTCACATTATACTTGACTTACACTTGACTTATGTCCAATCATGAGTCACTTGAAGATTTTGTTGTTCAAGTATTCTTCAAAATGTATTGCCTCCATCAGCCAATCAGAATGATAATATTTCACTGTACAATCCTGTCTCCTGATATATAACTGTTTCCCCAGTTACATTTATATATATCACCCTGAAGTCGCAGGAAGGAGGTTGGAGTGTATAGAGGAGTCTGGCATCAAAGTCTATTAATTAACAACATTTTCTCTTTATGTTGAAAGAAAACGTAATTCAGACAGCATTAAACATATTTGCTGTTGCAATTTAATTGTATGTGAAAGTAATTTCTAGGAGACATAGTTTCACTGTGTATGTCGATGCTGATCTGGATGATGATAAAATTGGAAAAGTCCCGATCATTTCCTGTTATTAAAATCCCATTTAGACGATTGTGCGGCGTTGGTGGAGGTATGCACTCTCTGAGTGCTTTCTAGTTTGTGGTAATGAATATTTGTATTGAAGTCAATAGTTGAAGTTGAATATTAAAAGACAGGAACAAAATGTTCTCTAACCTGGCAGAGAAACCACTTTACCGCCTCCCCCAACCAATAAAAATATAGTGTTTAGGTCATTTAGGACTGCTGTGTAGTATGCAAATTATCTATTTAAGGGGTTCTGAAGTTCCGTTTCCGCTCCCTGCCACGTGGAACACTGAATCGATGCATCTTGGATACATGCAAAATTGTCTCATGCTACATTAACACCATTTCATCATTATTTTAGCTGCTGTTCTTGTCTATGTCCACAACTGTGCATACATCCTCTGAAAAGTGAAGGAGTGTAAATGGGGAAAGGGTTTAACTTTGTTCTGTTTGAATGTTCAGAAAAGGGCAAAGTAGTGAACCCACAGAGATACCGAGCTGTCCTTCATTATTTAGAGTGTGCAGCCTCAAAACACTTAGAAGTACAGCAGCGGCGTGAGGTATGATTCAAGTCCCCTCGCCCTGTCTCCAATCCTCTGAAGTATCATTAATTATAAGCGCAGACGTTTCCTTAGGCATTCCAGGCACACTGTGTGTTGGTTCAAACACAAACCCGCTCACATCAATTTCACTGTTAAGTTGGTTTTCGGAGGAGTTATCAAAGATCTTCAGTTTGCTTTGGGTTATTGTGCCCTCGCCGACTCCTTCTTGCTACATTGGCAGTCGGAGCAGCTCGCCGGCCCTTCCCATCTCATTGCCTCCTCCTCCCCAATATCTCCTCTCTGCTCCCTCTCTTTTTTTTCTCTTCCCCTACAGTTCTTGTTTCATTGCCCACAGTAACTCCCCCCTTTGTGTCTCCCTCTTTTTTTTTTTTTTTTTTTTACTTCCCAGGAGCTTTTCATTCACTCAGGGCACGACTGCTACTGGTCCTTCTCTGTAGCTCCATGCTACACTGCAGCAAAGACCCCCCCCCCCCCTCCCCAAAACATCCAACCTCCTTCCTCTCAACCTCCATCCATGTAGCCCAATATTCTCTTCCTAATCTAATTGGGCTCGCTTTCTTTCATAACTAATGTTTTGCCTGTGCTCCTCTCATCTCGAGGCACTCTGAATCTTCTCTCCTCTCCTTTTCTCTCTCAGCTGCATTTTTCTGCATCACATCTTCCTCTGCCACACTGTTTTCACCCTGAAGGATTTCATTTAAAATGTCTTGTGTGTATCATGCTTGCATAGACATGGAAAATTAATGTGTAACTCTTCCAAGGCAGTGACAGGGAGTTAGAATCACACCAAATGTGATTGTGCTTTGGAATATTTAAAGATGATTCTATCATTTATCACTAAGGGGTGTATTCTTTTTTCTTCTTTTTTTGCAGTTACGTGGTTTGGATGTAACCCAGGGGCAGGCAGAAAGTGAAAGTGTTGCTCAGGGGAACTCTGGAAGTTATGGCTAGATATGGAATGGACAGTTGGATGATTTTACCAAACCCATAGGCAATTCTGCTGCTCAATAAAAGCTACTCCAGGAGCTTCTTTTGTAGATAAGTACAGCTCTTTTACTCTTAAAAGTAGACACTTGCAAGCTGGTTTTGAAATTGTGGAACAACCCCAAAACTGAAGCCATGGCTGTAAAATACCAGCATGTTCAATTTAGAGCCATCATCTCCTAAAAGCAGAGAAAAGTTTGGTTGGATTGGGAATTTTTGGTTTGTGTGCAAGCTCACTGACAGCTTCTTCCTCTTTTCCCTTCATTTCTCCCATCCACATCACTCCCTCACTCTGACCCCAAGTGTAACACAACAGCAGCAACAGGGGTCTGACCTGATTTTCTTTTATTGCATTGTAATACAGCCAAGTCCCAGAGAGCAGTCTCCTATATTACCATGTCATCACTTATTCATGACACCCTCCGAACACAGCAACTGGATCCACAGACGCGCCAGCCCCGCAACCTGAGTCACACCCTGAAATTCACACACATACACACACGCACACACATACAGAAATATACAGTTCACTTAAAAAGACCAACAGTTTATTGGGAAGATTCAGGAAGAATTGGGTGGGGATCGATTGCGATGGCAATGATTATAAGGTAGAGGAGAGGGGCAAAGAAAGTTGATCATCAGGGGAACGAACTAGGCCCGAAGGTTGGTGGAGGTCGTGTTTGGTAGGATGATAGGGGACAATGGGAGGGATGAAAGGGGATTGATAGAATAGGGGATGAACCAAGCCTTGAGGAGCAGTGCCGGACTTTGAAGCTAATTTGGTATAGTAGCCAAACTGTGTAATTACAACATCATGATGCTATTAGCTCCAAAAGTCAAAAGTGACATCTGTAAATCGGCTGAAACATTTTTATGAGTGAAACCCCTGCAAAATGACTTTTTACTATCAGAATTTGATTTCAAAAGTCCAGTTTTTCTCATTGAAGTTGGCTGGAGGGTAAAACTGGAAGTAGCTAGTGTGCTTGTTCTATGGGCCCAACAATGTGGAAACTATGTGGAAGAGGAAGTCCTTTTTTGGCATTATATGCTACTGGGCAGCTTTCATAGGAATTAATGGTGTCCTGCCTCCAATGCTGTATCGGGTTCTTTTGATGGGATGAACATGAACTGAGTCCAATTGGAGTCATGATGTGGCTGAAGCATCTAGGAACCAAGGGGTCAAGACTCAAGGTGGGGGCATGTCTTGATGAACTTTCTGCTTCATCATACCACAGCAGTTCCAATAATGAGAGAGCTTAAAGTAGGAGAATTACTAAGACGGAAGTGTCGACTCTTACACACTCAGTGTGCTGATGGTGGGAGGAAATCGAAGCACTCGGTGGAAACCCACGCAAACATAGGGAGAGCATGCAAATTCAATACAGAAAGCGCCTAAGACGGCTGGAAGTCAAACCAAGGACATTCTTGCTGTGAGGCTACATTGCTAACCACTGAGCCACCATGCCTGCCACTGAGATGAAAGAGAGAAGAATGGTGTTTGGAGATGGTCGTGAGTGATATTAAGTGATAAGTGATATTTGTTTGTCAGTGGTTAACTCATCAGTGGAGAAAGTGGAACGTTAGACTGTAAAACTGGAAGCAATACAAGCAGTCAACAGTGGATAGTACAAACTGAAATGCTTGAGGCACTTTATCATCAGAGAGAGTTAAAACAATGCATCTGGAGTTCAGTTTATAGTAGCATGCAATCTTCCCATGAGGATGATTGGACTCTTATCGGATATCAGAAATAAATGTTGCACATCTGTGCCTTCAACAGTTATGTTAGTGTAATGTGATAATGGTTCTGCAGTTGATATAGACGGGTGTTTGAATTAGTGAGAGAGAGCAGAACGTCTTGTCTTCTTCCTGAACTTTAGTTGTAATAACTTCTTTTAGTTGGCTCAAGGCTCTAGATCTCTACACAACAGTTGAGTCCTGCTTATTTTATATATACTGACAAAAGGAGAGGAAGAAGTACCCATAGTTTTATATGTAGCTGACAGGAGACAGTGATGATCTCACAGGCTGGAGGTAGAAACAAAGGAGTACATGGAGGTGGATGTGGTTTTAGAAGTTAAATGAAATCTCAGAGGGAGAATGGTGGAAGGTAGGTAGGTTCATTATTGGTGGTAAGATGATGGATGGATGGATGGATGGATGGATGGATGGATGGATGGATAATGATAATGATGCTGGAGGAGGAGAAGGAGCAGCACACCTTCATTCTCAATCACTATACATGAATTTGAAGTAAACCACGTAGACAAAGACATCTTCTAAAAGCTCAAGAAAAATTACATTAATTAAAAATACTGAAAGATTTAAAAGTTACAGCAGAATGAAGAGAAAAAGACAACTGCACGAACCATTAAAGTCTCTTTAAATATGCAGCAGGTACTGAAAATTCTGTTTTATGTTCAACTGTGTGGTGATAAAAACAGGTCCATGACTTTTCACTATAGTCAATAAAACACTACTTGAATCTCCCTTTATATATTCACAGTCATAAACATGTGCATATGCTGCTTGTTTTGGTGTGTTTGCATAGGGAGCTCACTTTAATCCCACGTCTTCTTCTTCTCACATTATACTAATAATAGTTTAACTTCTCTTCCCCCCTCCTAAACTATTTATGACCACTATGATTATTTCACAACAACAGCTGCACTTGAGAGCCAGTCAACAAGCAGCGGGGATCGTCGTGAAGTCTATTTACAGACGTTGTCAGTGTGCATTAGCGATATTGTTTCAGAGCTGAGGGGAATCATTTTTGAACATCAATTCTGGCTCTCGCTGTAAACTTATAGTGTTTGATGATGAAGATGGATTTGCTCATCTGGGGATCAGTTGGTTTTTCAAAGTGCCCGAATGTTCTACAGTGTAAGTGAGAGGCATAGTCGTGTGAAGCTTTTATCACAACGAGTAGGGATCATTACTGTACAGTGTGACCTGGCTGCCAATAAAATAGCCACAATCTGTACAAAGTATAGGCTGGACTGGAACGAACTGACCTTTAATAACAGCTGGAAGGAAAAGACCAAGAACCGAACGAAAGGAGATATAAACATAAAAGTCAGACTCGGCGTCCATTCTTTCTGGTTCTTGTCTCCACTTCTAGTTTTCTAGATGTCAGATGGGTTTGATGTCACTTTGGCAGTCATTAAAATGTCTCCTCTGTCTTGTGAGTCCAGAATATCAATGAGAGCACACCAGAGAGGGCCAGAGAGGGAACATACTACAGGCCTGCGTTTTTTTTCTGCTGATGAGTTTCATCCTTCGAGCCTTCTAACCCAAACCCTAACCCTAACCCAAACCCTAACCCTAACCCAATCCTAGCCCTTTTAGCTTCTTTGATGTCATTGTTTTGTTTTTTCAGCCCACAAACTCCCTTCTCATAAATCTGTTCACAGCAGCATCAGGCTGATGATTTCAGCAAAAAAGGGGAAAAAGAGAGGGGGGGGGGGGTGATAATATCCTGCCCAGCAATATACAGCAGACAGACACAGCTAGCAACTAGTATAAAGAGAACTGGATACAGCATTGGAGGTGGGGCCCTGTTCATTCAATTAAAAGATGTTCAGGATGCATGAAGCCAAAAAGCTGTAGATGCTCAGTTTTATGGAAATGTTTCAGATTCAGGTTCAGCAGACAGTATGCCATATTTCAAGTCAAAACATAACTGGGGATATTTACATTCAGCAGCGTGTATACCTTGGTTTAACACATCTGAGAGTCAGAGACACAAAAACCTACTGCACACCAAATTACTGATCGTCTGGCAGTGTCACATCACATCACCCCCGTGTGTACTCATCCACATGGAAGGAGAGCCTGGCGTGAAAATGAAAAAACTGAATTGGGCTGAGACGCGCTGACGTGTAGAGAAAGCGACGGCTGTACATCAAGCTTTAAAGAAAAAAGGCTTTATTTTAATTCGACCTTCCTCTTCTCTGCGGTGCAATAAAAATCTCAAAGCACACCTGAGCTCATTCAAGGGCAGACAACACAACACGCTAGTTTAAAAAAAAAAGAAGAAAAATACAAAATAACAACAACACCACTCTAAATCTCCTCTCCTGCCATTTTTCCTTGAAGTCTTTGACAACGAGATAGTGTGTTCAATGAGAAGGTAAAAAAGGGGAGCAGGTAAACATTGTGTTTTAGCTTTGCATCTGTTCCCTCTTGCTACAGTATATGAAGCCACATGTCTCACACTTAGCTGCCTCGCTAATTGTTCCAAATGTAAAGAGGCTCCAATCAATGAGCTAAAGGACTAATAAACAGAGCGTGTCCAATGAGAATGCGCTGGTTCATTTCCTCCTGCTCTTCTGTACGTGGGTACGTGGCACATAGACACAAAAAAATAACAATTTTTTTGTGTCTATGTGGTTTAGTTTAAATTTAAAAAGGGGTTAAAATGTGAAAATAAACATATGAATAACTTGCACACATTCTTTTTTGTGGACCCAGCATCCAATTTGAGAGAATATATTAGAAGATGGCAAAAATGTCTAAGTGGTGTAACCATAAAAACTTTGTACCAAATAATTCTCAATAAAACACCATATCAACTAGTTTGGCATGATCTTACATTATAACTTTTTATATTGAATAAAGCTGATGGAATACAATTGTTCTAAATATTCTTTTGTGGTTACACCATTTGACATTTTCAGGAGCATTCAGTCTTACCTTTGGTAAAAAAAATGGTGCAAATGTCATTTAAAATGATATAAAGCCAACAAAAATACTAAATGTACATTTTAACAAACCTGATGCTGCTTTTAAAACTACTTTTTAACATATTTTTGAATTGCTCATTTTGCCAACCCTTATTTGTCATCACCTCGAATTATACACTAGTCCTGATTATTGACCCACAGATTGAATCGTTTTGGACATTTCGACAATACTTGATTGACTGAATCAATCACCCTACCAGTGTTAGACATTATGTTTATTTCTAGGGAGTGTCTTCAGCCATCACAGAGCAGGTATACACTATTAGAGACACTTCTATGCACCAGAGAGCTCTATCTAAAGCAATACTGCCACCTGCTGTTCAACTTGAGGTAATGCTCAGACTCAGCATTGGCATGCATCAAATGTAAATAACACAACACTGTAATACCTTTAGTCACACAGTGTAAAGGATGGCCATGTTGCACATTTTATAATGACAATCTTATCCCTCATAAATCCGCTGATTAACATTTTTATCACGGATAATCTTTATCTGGGTGTCACCGTGAAAGGCGGAGGCTCAGAAGGAAGTCAACAGAATCTCAATGTGAGCGGCGGGGCTTCGGTTCAGGTGGCCACGTGGGAGTATCACAGACTGCATGTGTGGTGTGTGTGTGTGTGTGTGTGTGTGTGTGTGTGTGTGTGTGTGTGTGTGAGAGACAGTCAGAGGAGGAGGGAGGTGTAGGGGGGGTCAGTCTGAGTAGCCCCCCCCCCACCACCACCACCACCACCAGCAGCTGCATTGCAAACATCACACATTCAGAGTATGTGCATGAATAATAGACGAGCCTGACAGGAAATTAACAAACCACGGGGACCCACTCGAGCTTCCGCGCATAACATATTCATCAGAGGCAACTTCACACTTCTGTCTGATTCTATCACTCGCTCTTAGGCTTTAAGCATATATATGTGTGTAGTGTATACTCAAGGCCTGCCCAGGTCAACCAAACATGTGCTTTTGTAGGAGTATTAGAGAGCAGGCGGCCAGGAGGGAGGTAAGGGGGGGCAGAAAACAGTCATCAAAAAAGACAAGAGGGGAAAAAAAGAGGGAAGAGAAAGTGTGAGAGAGAAGCGAGAGGGAGAAGCAGAGGCAGGCGAGCTCCCTAGGAATTATTGAGGAGCGTCTGTCGGTTTGCGCCTGCATCCTAAATAATGGATGAGATCCTCCAATGAGATAAAAACCAAAAAATTCCATGCCGTTACAAGGACATAGACTGCCGTGAATACTAACTACTTCTGTGAGCTTTCATTTCATTTACTGTGTGATCACACGAGGGCCCCGATCCTCGCCAAGCTGAATGCCAGCCGCTCATACAGTTGTGTTGTATCCTCACCTGCCTGGCGTAAGAGATCTCCTGCACTCTAATGAGCTAGAGCTGCTGCTGCTGTCACATAATAAAGGGTTTTTCCCCCCATTCTTCATACTACTCTATTCTCATATGCATCATACTGTTCCTTGATGAGCCACCTCCTGTTTATTTATGAAGCTAGAATAAAGGAATACATGTGTGTAGATTCTGTCAAGTGTCATTTAGTCCAGTCATGGTCATGTGCTGCTGGGGGAAACTGTCACATCATCACATTTTGGATAAAGGTACAATTGTGATTTATCAGATATATTACAGAGCAGTGGATTATAGAAGTTGTTTCGTTATCCAAGGAGAATTTATTGATTAAAAAAGTAGTTGATTTTCTTAATTCTTAACATAATGATGTGATAATTAGGTGTATTTGTTTCTGGAGCTGTCTGTCCACCATCCACAATTTGTCTCCAACTGTGGACATTTTTGTATTATGCACAAACTTTTGAATATACTTACATTTCTGTATTTTTTCAGTGTGAGTTCACAAATAACTCAATTGGGACACAGTTTTAGATTTATAATCCCACTCTATACTGGCTGGCTGCTGTACTTCTTTGCCAACTGACAAAAGTTCAAGAAGAAGAAGGAGGACTTTCAAAGTACAAGTAACTGCTGGTTATCAGATGTCTTGTAAACTCTGTATTATAAGACAGTTAAATGGTAAATAGACTGTACTTATATAGCACTTTTCATTCATTGCGCTTTTACACTACATATAACATTCACCCATTCGTTGGCACAGCCATAGGGAGTAATTTGGGGTGTCTTGCCCAAGCACACATCAACATGAGGACTGGAGGAGCCAGGAATCGAACCACGAATCCTCTGATTATTGGACAACCTCTTCTACCCCCTGAGACATAGCCGTTCAAAGTTCAGCTTCTTGCTGTACTAGTATCATGAAAAATGATATTCCTAGAAACAAGTTTAGTGTTCCTTATTTAAGCTTGTATGTCATTAAATATGACATATACTTTTTGTAATTTTCTGTTATTTATATACTGTTATAGTGATAAGCAGAGGTTAATGTATGGAGAAATGCTCTCTACAAGTCAAAGGTCAGGGCTGCAACCTTGTCTGAACACTTAATTTGAGCCTTCGTTGCTAAGGTTGTTGCTAGGGTTTTAAAATATTTTGTTTGTGTTGTCCATTCACGTTTCAAGGCTTTTCTACAGAGCCCCGGAAGGACCATAGGGAGAAAAACATATACATATACATCAAGCACTGGAGATGTTATTACACACAAGATACAATTCATTCCCACATTTTGGTTAATTAGCTCACAAAAGATAAAGTGTGTACAGAGATCCAGCACAACAGACCAGCCTTTATTAATGATGTTCAGTTCACCTGCTTCAACTATCAGGTGTCACACAGTGGCTGCCCAGCGCTCCTAAATAATTAGGATGGCTATAATATAATAAATGAATATAATAGGATGGGTAAAAGAGACAGGGGCTAAAACATCATGTTGTCAGACAGAATCTGAACTGAGGGGCTGCATGAAGAGTCAGTACAAGATACATAAGATCCATATTCAATTTTGGACATAGTGGGTTTCTGACACTGACCATAATTATCAACATCAAGAGAATGAGTCAAGCCTTGTGTCATATATTTGTATAGAGCCTGGGGGGGGGGGGGGCATTGATCATAAAGGGGCCCCTGATGGTCCATATGGTATGTATAATTTTTTTCGTAGGCCTACATTTCCAGTAATGTGTGTCTAGTGGCAAGGGTTCTAAATATAGAATTTATTCAACTTGGCCTCCCTCTTCTTTTTGTATGTATTATCTCCTTTCAGAGGTCTGTGTGAAAAGGCAGTTGTGAATGTATTAAGAAGTCTACTAAGCATATATGCAGCCATATGCATTACGTTTATGAATGTCTCCCAACAGAACAACTGACCACAAACCAATTCTCAACCTGTGATGTACTTACTATATGTCCAGTCTGACTTTATATTCAAAGCTATAAATGTTAGCCTGAGCGTGAGGTTCACTTCCTCCTCACACGGTAATAATGAATGTGTGTTGAGTTTGGCTGCTTTATCCTCCACTACATCTCTCTTTGCAGGACAGAGCGTTGACAGCGCAGCATCACTCAACCTGTCATCCTGTGTATGAGAGCATCACAGTCAATAATACCAGTGTCACTGCCCCCCCCCCCCCAACCTCTACCCACTGCCATCGCTATTACCACACACACACACACACACACACACACACAGCAGCACAATGCTTCAAGGTCGTCCAGCTCCCTGTCTTCAGTGACTCAGTGTTTTCTGAATCTACTCTTCATTTCTTTCTCTGCATCGGTGGTGAAAACAAATTCAGCAGGAGGGCATTGTGAGAACCAGGTGAGGTATCGCCAGTATTATGCAGATAAGGCAACTGCTGCATTATCAGCCAGTAAAAAAATATAACAGCATGGTTGAACAAGCAGATCAATCAATTTTTGAACAATTTTAAACCTCTGATAGACTTCCAGCGACATCAGCAAAAGCAGAAAAACTACTTTTCTGTAGAGTGGAGAGAAAATAAAACTGCCCAGGCAACCATAGAGGAACCCATGTTGCTCAATGATATATTTCAGAAAGCAGTGGGAAAATCTCAGCCGGGATTATTAAAGGAACATTAAAGTGATGTTTGGTTTGCAGCTGGACCATAATTAGTCTTAAACTGAGCAGCTGTAGGAGGTTTGTTTTACCTAAACTACTCAGGAAGAAAGTGATTTGTCATTAATAATCATAGAGGTGAAATATGAATCTTTAAAGTACCATAAAATACCATAATTTCTCTATAAACTCACTGCTGAGTACCTTAATACACACCATTAATACCTGTAGGAGGACTGCAGCAATAAAAGAAGCACTCCACACTAGAATAACATTACACACCACAACAAAAAGACACTACAGAAATCAATTATTCATATTGTGCTGATATTTTATGAGGGGCTGGTCCATGATTTGTCTGTGATGAAGGATATGGAGGATACTCATTTCCATATTAAGTCTACAAGTTAAATTATTTGACAATAAATGTCAGTGAGTCTACAAAATGTTCAAGATGTAAAACTTTTGGTAATATTTTTTCCCCCAGAAAAAGGACGTGTCAGCCTGTGACAGTTGTGAGTCAGCTTTATTGTACAAGCTATGACAGAGGAAAGAGCAGGTTAACCTGAAAACCACCTGGCAGCTGTCTCAAACTAAACTTTAATAAATGTGTAACTTTAGCTGATAAAGCACTCTGGAAAAGCCAAGAATGTTTCATATCTGATAACTGTCTGGTGTATTTTTTAAAAACATTTTATCTCCCAATTCTGTGATATCTATTATTTTCAATAAAGGTTACATGCTCTTCTATGGCTTGAAAAAATGATGCAACATTGTGGTCATAAATCCTTTCAAAGTCAGAAGAAGTTATCTGGAGGTAAAACTTGTTTTACTACGTACAGTTGTTCAGTACTGTTTGGGTATTCATTTTGCTGTTAACCTTAATTTTCTCTTTCAAACAAGATGTCTAACCTGGGAGGTTTGTTTAAAGCTGCACGAGTCAATATTTGTATATTGATAATGGGTCAAATGACCACACATATGTGACAGGTGTCATTCATATTTAAAAGCCAAATGGAATTATGCCTCAGCTCTGTAGTTTCTCTCAGCTCATTTTATAAAGTAAATAGACTGTACTTATAGAGCACTTTTCTACTCTTTTGACTACTCAAAGTGCTTTTACACTACATGTCACATCCTCACACATTTGGCACTTTTCCACTACACAGTTCCAGCACGACTTGACTCAGTTTTTTTTTTGCGTTTCCACTAGGGATAGTACCTGGTACCTGGTACTTTTTTAGTACCTGCTCTGCTGAGGTTCTAAGCGAGCGATACTAAATGTGACGTCAACAGACTGCTGGCCGCTGATTGGTCAGAAGAGTTGTCACTGGAAGAATCATGAGCCCTCCCACACAAGAATCAAACCCGGCATTTTTAAATACCAGCAACAGCGTTACAGTCATTCTCTTGCTTTGTGTGTGACAGAAAGCCACATACAGCAGCAAGTACACCATCACCTCCATGTCCTCCATTGTTTATGTGTTTGTAAAACAAAGTCATGGCAGTTTCGCTGAGCCGTGCTATGACAACCTCGCCCACGTTGAATAGGTACTATTGTAATGGAAAATGTCGTTCCTGGAACCGAGCCGAAGCGAGTCGAGTCGAGTCGTGCTGGAACTGTGTAGTGGAAAAGCGCCAATTGATGCAGGGTGCAAACGTGCTCATCAAGAGGAGACTAACATTCACTCACACATTCATTTGCTGTTGGGGCAGCCATCAGGAGCAATTTCGGGTTAAGTATCTCGGCCAAGGACACATGGACTGGAGGAGCCGGGAACTGAACCGCCAATCTTCCAATTAGTGGCCAACCGCTCTACCTCCTGAGCCACAGCAACCCCATTGTTTTACTTTTGCAGCATGTCAACTTCACTGTTTTAGTTCATTCTCATAGTTCTTATCAAACCCATTCCCATCAGCAGCAGCTGCAGTGAAAAGTCCTCTGAATTATGGAGGTTAAAAAATATGTTGTTTGACCATGTGATCAGAACAACAGAGAGTGTTCTATAAGTTGGCGCCCCCATCAGAAGGACAAAAAATGTCTGTGCTTTCCAAATCCATTACAAATAATGATACTTTATGATGTACTCCCAGTACTAAGCTCTGCACCATGGGGGATCAAGCCTTCTGCTCTGCTGCCTAACACCTGTGGAACAACCCTCCAAACCATCTGAGAGCAGCACAGACCCTACTCTCTTTTAAAACAGGTTTAGTGTAAAATGATCGTTTTGTTAAGGTTAGAGAAACGTGGTGTGAGTTTGTTACGACCCTGAGAAACAGCTCAATACAAAGAGGGCCAACTATAATAAAGAGAGTGCCATAAAATCAACAAAGAAACAAAAGGAGCCAACTATTTCTAACCAAAACTGATGGGAAGGCCAAACTGAACAAAAAGAAGGGAAGACACCAAGGCCAGACCACAAAGGACTGTAGGATCTGGGCTCTTCCCTCTAAACTAAACTCACATAAAACTAAACCTAAGAAGTAAAGCCACAAAAATAGGTCTACCATCAGGCCAACAAAAACAAAGAACTAAAAATATAGCACAAACAACACAAACTGCTGCTGCCAAGGCTGGGAAGAGAAAATGAGCCAAGTTTCTCCTCCTCTATATAAGGCCCCACCCGGTTATTTTTAAAAACGGAGACCTTAACCATTGTTTGCACCCTCCGTTTAGACGCAAACGGAGAATTCGCGCTTGAAAACAACGCTTTTTAAAACCTCTGGTCAGAGTGGAGATTTTAGAAAACTCTGTTTGCACGTTTGCATGTAAACAGAGAAAAACGGAGATTTGGGGAGCTGACGACGGAAACTGCTCCTGGGTTAAATATGACATTGTTTATAATCTATGGTGATCATGGATGCATGCAGAATAGCAGTCACATTTATGCTGGTGCAATCCCTTTGTATTAGTTTGCATTTGCAAATACAAGTGCTGTACTATGTGGAGGAATGAAGTGACCTTGTTGTTGTTGCTATGCAGGATTCTGATTGGCTAACGTGGGTTTGAGCTGCTCTTGATGGCATATATACACGGGTTAGTGTAAACGGAAACTTTTCTGAAAACAGACTGGTGTGCACGCAGTTTGTTTGTAAACAGAGAGGATGAAATGTACGTTTATGAAAATAGCCGGGCACGTGTAAGCATAGTCTGAGTCTTGTCACAGTCTGAATCAGGGCCACCTGGAAAGAAACACACAAAATTATATGCTATACAAATCCTATCCAGTAGGGGGTAGTATGCAACACCCCCACCCTAGGGAATATAGTTGCAAACTCCAATTCAGCAGACCTCACAGGTTCATCCAAGTTTTTAAAACAATCCTTCCCACTGTCATTCAGGTTCTCAAAAGACTTATCACCACAACTGAACATAACAAACTTTATGCTTATTCAAATATATTGACCTTCTCTCTGGGAGACAGGTTTTGAAGTCCACCATCTCCAAGAGCCACCAAAACCAGCCACAGCACAACATTACCACACACAATAAATTCCTGAGAAATGACTGCAGGGTTCAAGTTACTACTTCCTTAAAGTTAGGCCACCTTTGTCACCATGGCTACAATAATAACCACAAGGTTAAAAGTTGACATTTTGGAGATGCAAGGCTTCACCCAATGACAGATATATTAGTAGTTTCAATACACACAGAAACTGCTTTCTGGACATTTTTATTGTTTTATTGTTTATCATTTCTCTTCCATTTAAATGTTAAGCCTGTTGCAGATCTTATTTTATATTGTTTCCATTGTAAATAATTTTTTTTATTGTACTATTTACGATTTCTTAATTTTGTTTATATTTTTTCACTGTTATGCACCACAACAACAAGGCAAACCTGTTTCTAATTCTGATTCTGACTGAGCTCAAAGCATTGTCTTCTCTAAATTGACCAAAATAAAGAGGAAAAACATCAAAATCTCACCATGACCAGCAAATGTTTTGTATTATGTTTCCAAAGCAGTGCAAAATCCAGGTTTTTCACAAAAGAATGAATTCCGAGAAGCAATAGTGTCACACAAGAAGGACATTAACGTCCTGAACACCATCCATTGCAAGAGTGTTTGTTTCTATCTTACTGTTTTCTACAAAGAAAAGCAGCTGCCAGAGGATACACAGTCAAATAAAGCCTATATATCTATTATTTTGGAAACATGCCCAAGTTTACTGCATCAGTCATTACCTTGTCCCCTTCGAGTGGACAGCTCAGGGCGTAACAGCTCTCACTACCTACCCATCAGCCCAGACACAGACCGATATCTCTCTTACTGCTACCTATCTCTGCTTCTATCTACGACTGTCATACCTGCTGTCTCACAACCCAAACACAAAACCTCTTTTGTGTGCGCTGATATGAAGCGTTTTTTTTTTTACACAACCTGGGTTATCTCAGTCAGATGTGCCACTCTGACAGCACATTGTGCGATATATCAGAAGCAAAAATCTCTCTCCCTGATCATTGATATTTGTCAAAGAAGAGGATGGGTGTAACATCGCTATCTGTCCTGGCTGGAAGTGGGGAGGCTGACAGGTTGAGATAAAGCAGTTGAAACAAGGAGAAAGCTTGTAGAGTAAAGAAGGGAGAGGAAACACGAGGTCTGACTCAATCCAGAAGAAGGTAGTACCACAAAGCAGTTTCTCAGTACAGCATGTAGTGACAGCAAAGACAACAGTATAAGCAACATGGAATGTGGTGGTGTTTGGAATCTCCTAATAAGCGTCACTGGTTATGGAGTTTGTAATCATTGGGTATCTGTCAGAATAACACTAGAACATGCCTCCAAAGGTTTCTTGTTCTTTACTTGAAGACTGTAGTGGTTTACACCCTTAGTAAATGTTTGTAGTTTCTATATAAGTACAAGGAATTCTCAAACAGTTACACAAGTCTTATACAACTTTGTCCACAGAGTACAAGAAACCTGATAAGATAACATTTGCTTGTAGGAAAATATCACCTTATAATAAATTCCACAACTATATCAGATTTTCATAGGAAGAATAAACAATGAGACGGCAACATATGTTAATCTACATTTACAATGAGACTGATGCTCCAAATATGGACAAATAGCAGTTAAATGAACCGGCTACTGGCAATCTGGTAAGTCACATATTGGTGTCGAGTCTAGCAAGTCGAGTTACACATATACACACTGAACAGTCCCTAAGCATATATTTACAACAAAGACAAAATATATAACATTTATTCTACATATTCAGTTATGCACATAACCTCCAATACAGGAGAAATACTTTTATCCCAAACATAACCATCAAACTAACAGACACAGTAACCAGCCAATATACCAATTCCCCAGTCAAAGGTATCGGATTCCTTGTAAAGTAAAAGTCCATGTAAAATAAAAGCCTCTATTATAAGCACAAGACCCTGATATGAACTTGGGTCATATTTGATTTGGTATTTTATATGACAATTCTCTCTCCTCCCTTTCCCTTTGCTTGTGTGTGCATGTGTGCTATGAGCTGTACAGGTGATGTCCTATCATACTGTTTAAAACCGTGGTCACCAATTCTGCTCCTGGAGAACTACTGCCCTGCATATTTTGGGTAGCTCCCCACTCTAACACACCTGATTCTAATGATTAACTGATTATCAAGCAGCTGAAGCTTGTCAAGGGCTTGATAATGAGTTAACGCTTAGAATCAGGTGTGTTAGAGTGAGGAGATACCTAACACATGCAGGACAGTAGGTCTCCAAAAGCAGGGTTGGAGACTGATGGCCACACTTGCAGCCACACAACTGAACTAAAGTTTGTATGACTCCCACTGCACTCACATGGGTTTCTTTTACATTTAGTTCATTCTTTTTCATCATTTAATTCATATTTTACATTACAAATAAATGACACACAGATTTGGTTTATAAAGTACTCATTTTATTTCACATTTTAGCAGTACATTAGTTTCTATTTGTAAGCGTGCACATTTAGTTAAACTTTTGTAAGGTCATTAGTTCTTATTTGTTCTCTGAGTTACCAGTTTGAGGTGCTGCTCCTGGAGACATCTGGCCACGCCCAGGCAAAGGATGGGCCCCAGGAGATGGTTAAATACTAGGAGTGGCTGATTGGGTCATACCATGTCCTGCTACTTCAGGGGGGGGGCTGTGTATTTAGGAGTTAGTTATGTTGATTTAATTTCTCTTTATTGAATATTTAGTCGGGTATTTTTGGGTTTGTTAATGTAATTGAGTTAACCTTTTTTTTTAGGGGGGGATTATTCTATTTATTTGTTTCATTGGTAGTGTTTGTCTGTTAGTCATCCTTCTTGTGTTATGTATGGTCTGATCAGCCAGTATATATGTTCCCCATTGTCCTCATTTGGGAGGTCAGGTCTATTAGTGTTAAGTTGACCATATTTGCGTTTATTTTATTTTGACCTCTTTTATGGGCCCAAAACTTTAGTTATTTTGTTGTTGTATCATTTTGCAGTTTTTGGGTAAAATAAAAAACCCTCTTTCTTTAAAAAAACACCTCAGTCTCCTTTGTCAGCCAGCTCGGTCCCTTACAGAGACCAAAGGCTAAAACCTTCCATTTAAATACCAGCTGACAGCAACTTGTCCCCTCTCTTTTGTCCTCTAACCATAGCCAGGAGCCCAAATGAACAATGAAATTAGGTTTTTTTGTAGTAATAATTCCTCCTGTTCATATTGACTTAGTAGATCCCTTCACAATGTAAATGATGGAGGACAAGATCCACAGTCCTACTTATATGCAAAAATGTATTTTGCTAAAACCACTTCATATGACTAACTCAGACTACTGAAGTCGCATATATTCATGTTAAATATGCCTTCGAGCAGTCTTGCATTCAGAGTGGCATCTGTGTATGTTTTTTGATCATATATTAGCCTATAACATTGAGCTGTATTTTAACGCTGTTTTTTAGGGTTGGATTTTGACATGCTCTTGCTTATTTTAATCTATAATAATATATGCCAAGTAACTTGTAAGTGTCATTATTGTAAAAAAGTACAATAATGCCCAATATTAAGAAGCTTGAAATGGAAGCACTCAAGTAAAATTCAAGTGTTCCTCAGTGTTCTTAAGTACACTTGATACAATAGAACAATATTCATTACATTCCACCACTTGATTCCAATACAATGCTACAAGGGCAATTCTAGAAAGTCATAATATCTCATTTTAGGATGAGCAAATACTTTTATTTCTCCTAGATAATACCTGAATAGTTCAAGTTATTTAGTTAAAGTTTTATTTCTTACATAAAATCGTATTCGTTCTAAAGTCAGACAGAGTTTTATAGTCCAGTGGGCCACAGGGGCCAGACTGGGGCCGGCCGTTCTCCTAGACGGGCCATTTCCGTTAACTCTGACACAAAGTGTTCATTTTGGCAGTGGAGAGGTTCAGAAGTCAAGTCTGGTGTCTAAAAGGAATTAAGTATAAAGTATGACAATTTTACCAACAAAGTTAACAACTTCAGATCAGACAGAATTGCCAACTCATGGCGCTGTTTCCATCTTCAATCTGACATAGCCTCCACTGTAACCAATTTCCATGCTTCAGCTGATGACACGGTGGGTAACGTACTAAAAGCTGGGTGGTGCTTGGTTTTGGCTTGTCTGTTTTCAACATACATACACTAAAACATGTTTCTGAGAACATGGGAGGTCAGACTTTTTCGAGTTCCCAGTCACAAATTTCAACTGGAATGTCCCCTGAAGTCAGATTTCTTACTTGGAAGGTTTGTTGCAATGCTGTTTGAATGCGCAACATACGGTGAAATGCGTTTTTATTAACTGGTATTGCTAACAACGGCTAACCTGGCTAGAACAGGTTTTCTGACTTCTTGAACTGGAACAATTTAAACTTGGGTG
Organism: Scomber japonicus; assembly: GCF_027409825.1. NCBI lineage: Eukaryota > Metazoa > Chordata > Actinopteri > Scombriformes > Scombridae > Scomber > Scomber japonicus. Next base: position 25,293,014 of record NC_070597.1, read on the forward strand.
TAACGTCATTCCCAGCTCCAACCTCCAGCATTACTGACAGCATGACGACAGCTTAACAACAGCAATAGTCCCACATGTGGCACTGATTGGTTAATCGTTACTCCCCCTGGAGCGCTCACTAGATCAATTGCCTTTTCAACCAAGAAAGCACTTTTTCATGTCATGTTGCCGGACCAGAATCAGTTAACTTGAGTGGAGTGGATGGATTCAAAGATTTGGATCCAGGCAGTTGTGGTGTAATACAACAAACCATATGAATTCAATCAGTAAGCTTTTAGACAACAGATAAAAAATGATACTAGATAGTTGTTTCATTTAAATGATGTTGTGAATGTTGTATTGTTAGTTGTGAGATCAGAGTACGGCTGATTTCACAGTTCACTTCAGAGTTTCTTTTGGTGACAATGACGCATCTGGCTAAATGATATTTTACTTTGTTTTTGTCAAAGAATGCCAACTCAACTTATTTTCCCTCCAATATAATTCAGTAATGTTGCAATACTATGTTGTACCATACACACTGGCTGCCATTTATCAGCCATTACAACCAAGAGGGGAGCTGTTTCACTCATTTGAGGAAACTCAGTGGAAAACAGGGATCAATATGGCTGCGACAACAAAATAAGCATCTGTTACATGACAAAGAAAATTGTAAGATTTTATTAAGATGACAGTGACAGTTTTTTATACTGAGAGAGGTCTGGCTTTTGTTGCGCCCTCAAAGAACCCCTAACTGCATTTTAAGCGGGGACATGACAGTAGTCCCTGGTCCTTGCTCAGAACTTCCACAGCTATAGTGGCCTTGTTTTTATGCTACCCTTATCCTACTGTAGCTATAAATTTTATCAAGGCATTTTTGGTTATCTCATCAGACAGAAAGTCCTCCAACCTACACAACAAACAAGTTGTTTGTCATTGACAAAAGCAACCCACATGTTATCTGATCTGCTATTACATAGTTACAGTTTGGTAAGTTTGGGAAACTAAAGCTACCTGGTTACGGTTAGACAACATCTCAGTGTCAAAGTCAGACACTGTTGCCTAACTTCATAACAGGTTTCATTTACTGGTTTGGAAAGTCTCTTTTTTCCCTATAGCTTCATGGTCAGATTGTATTGTGGTGGCCTACATTGCTACAAATCTTGGTCATTTGACTTTTATTTTTGTTTGATACTAGTATATTTCTCTACATTACACAATATTGCTTTGTTTGTGGATGTTGATTTAATGTGGTGTACCAATAAAGTTCACTTAAACTGACCTGTGTTGCCATGGATTTAGAGCTGAAAGCATCTTCAGGAAAATAAAAACATGGTTTGTAGTCCTATAGTGGATGCACTAGAAGCAGTGGGCAGCTATTGGTGGAGTGCCTGGAGAATAACTCCAGCTCTTTTTGTCAGTGCCACTGGTCAGGGACACTGACTTCCTGTTGCTTTTTCCTTGCAATCTGAATGCACCGCTGGAGTTATATAAACCTCTTCATACATCACCTCATTCCACCATCTCTTCTCTTTCACTTTCTGACAAGACGACTACCAAATTGTTGAGCCTCCCCACATCACAAATGCCAAATAACAATTAGTAGTTACAATAGGACAAGGAGTAGCTGACGTGCAGATAGGTACATGTAAAAGGCACTTATGACACAACTTAACCACATCCAACTATCTACTGAACTAAAGTCTCCAGCCACCTCCTGGCCTCCAGTGGAGTCCAGGAGAGCCGCTAGACTGGTGATAGCTATTAGTGCCCAGCACAGAGCCCTGCGGTGTTCTGGGGGCCGGTAATGGCCCACTTTGAGGCATGGTGGGAGCTTGTCAGTGGGGCCTAATGAAGACAAAGGCAGGCTCTGTGAAGTAGAGAGGCATGGATGAGGAGGGGCTAATGCTCTGTTAATGGAAACCTCTGCTGTCCTTGACAAATCGTAGGGTTGGAGCTGGCACTAACACAGTGGGCGTGTTAGTGCTGGGATGCAAATGTAACACACTTGAACAGTATGCAGCATATATTTGCATAAGGCGTTCCTAGCCACACAGCCATGCTTTTTAGCTTGTATGATTATAGATGTAAACATTCACATGCTACTTCTGCTGGATCCACTATACTATGCAAACAGATGTACAGCTGTCTGGAAGGATCCTCTGCATTCTGCATGCTCAATTAAAGGCTGGCGAATGGATGTCTCTATATATACACCTACTTTTATGAATAGTGAAGAGGACAGCATCAGGAAAATGAATATCAAGGCACATGCAAAAGGAAGATCGGTGGCTCGACTCACACAGGCTACAGTCATGTAGCAGTGATGTAGCTGTTACCCTGCAGTCTGATTAAATGGGTTTTAATCTCCAGGAGTCATCACAAATTCTACGATCTCAACAGATATCGGGCAAAGCTGCAGAGGCTGGTATGTTTATGTGAAAATGTGTCATCTCGGAAGAAATCATCATTCCTGAGCAGGAAAGATTGATGGTGAAAATGTGACAGGAGCTGATCCTTTAAAGCTGCACTGATCAATATTTGCAATGCATGAAAACCAAAGGTGTCATGTGAGAGGTGTCACTCAAAGTGACAAGCCCGCAGAGGATTATAACCCAACCCTGTAGCTTTAAAAAGCTTTATGGCAACTTTTAGATCATTATTTTGTTTTTTACAGCCCACAAACTTTGCTTTTGTTCCTATGTAAATCTCTGATAAACCCCACTATACATTACTGGCTCAGCACCTGATAGCAGACAGACACTTCGAAATGAGCTGGTGAAATTACCCCCCCCCCAAAAAAAAAAAAAAAATGTGTAGCTACTTTTTTTAGAAAGAAACAGTTGAGATCTCAAAACCTGAAAAAAAAAACCAAACCACTTTACTCTCTCTACACCAATTCACATTCATAAATTCCCCATCAGTCATTAATAAATGTCTGATTAATCTTTAATGAAGCTGTCAGAGAGCAAGCAGAGTGTATTCTATTTATTTATGGAAAAAAAGACATTATATTATGCTCCAGGGATACCATTTTATAGGATATTTAGAATAAAACAGCATATTCAAATGATTTGCATATTAAAAAATGTGTATCAGTTGCACAAAAATGTTTTACACATTTTATTTCTTTTTTAATATACTGTGGGTCACAATGGGAAAAATAAATATGTATAGGGTGTTTTTAAATTTCTCAAATATAATAACAGGTCAAATTTGACCCGTAACAATATATAAGGGTTAAGGTTAGTGAGAGTATATTTAGGTAAACTGACCCTTTAAAAAAAATATAAGTAAGTCTATTGCCTTAAATGATGACCTGCTTTGGAGAAACAAGTGATGGGCAGGAGGAGATAGGAGGAAGCGCTGCATCTAATAGCAGAGCATTGATTTTAACTGCCATGCCACACATCATTCAAATGGGATGTACAAAAAAAATAGCTGCATTTAGGCCAGGCTGACACACACATATACACACACACACAGCAGGAAAAACAAACTACTGCTCTAACCCATATCCAATCCTCTCCTGTAGACCCACACTGCAGCGAAGTGATGAAGGGCTGCCTGTAAAAGACTTCCGACTATTAGCTTCATTGATACCTGCCAAAGGGGAAGGAAGGAGGGTGATGGGATGGGGGGGGGGGGGGGGTGACAGTACAAGCAGAGAGTCACAACAACATTATAAAGATTTTGCTATAGGAAGAGGCTGGCATCATTCACCCTGGGATCCTCCCCAGTGTCTGCATGGGAGTGTTGCAGCCTATAACCTCTGTTGCCCTGTCACTGTTACAGCTACAGTGGCAGCCAGTGACCCCCCCCCCTACAAACACACACACACACACACATTGTTTAAAGCACCTTCAGGAGGCTGGTGAAGCCGCTGGGGACAGAATTGCGGCAATAAATAGGGCTGTGATGCTGAGGTGCGAGGCCGAGGTCAGTATCTTACACCTATTACCCTAAATCCTAACAGAGAGAGGTGTCATTCTCTCCTGCGGCCATGCACATGACTGCGTGAAAAAAGGAGCGTTTTATCTCATGTTATCAGGAGTTGCTCCCAGACATCCACCTGCAGCAGCATCTCAGAGGCAGGTGGGGAGAGAGGGGAAAGAGGGGAGAGCTATCATCCTGGCCTGGCGACGCTCCAGCTTCAGCCTCTCTGGGTGTGGATCCACTTTCAAAAGGAAGTGCGACAAAAATGCATTTCAGGGTGGATCCGTCGCTGTAACAATTCATTAGTGGAATACAAGGGGCTGAATTTGCTGAAAGCTCCTCATTGCTTGGGCTCTTCTCCCCACCAGGAGAGGAGGAGGAGGAGGGAAGCTGGCTCTGCAGCTCTCTGGCGTGATGCCAGACTGCCCTCTAGTGGCGGATGATTGAAAACTACCACGTTGGAGTTTTGCTTCTTTGCATCTGTTGGTTGTGGCAGGGTGTGGCAGTAGCTACACATTATAGGTCTGTCTGGCAATAGAGTAAAATCTCCATTGTATGCACTTTGTTAGACCAACAGATACCTTTAGTGGAATAAATACAGTTTACTATGAACATCAACTCCCACACTTTCACTCAGGATGCTCAACACAGAAACATGTACCCTTTAAAATGACATAAACCATAACCAAGGTCCTTAAATCAAGTTTAAATTGAGATATTAAAATATTAGATTTGCTCCTTATTGTTTTTTGTTATTAGGTATAATGTGTTTGTCCACTCTGCATATATGTACACACAGTTTATTTGTTGTTATTTTATTCAGATCCCCATTAGCTTCCACCACAGTTGTTGTTAGTCTCCCGGGGTTCACACCCTAAAAATACATCAAAAAAGCAGGATACATTTAAGAGTATCTTTTTAAACAATAAGCAACTGTGATGCTATGACGATAACTATCATTACACTAGTCACAAAAGGCTAATCAAAGATAACTCAAGTTGATTTACCCCTTTAATAGGGGTATAAATAGAGATGTGGAAAATTATTCGATGTTACTACTTGTCTCATTTGCACCTAAATAAAATATTTCCAAGCATATTTTTTTAAATATTTTGGATATTTTGAATTTTATCTCACAGGACACCTTGCCCTATTAAGGTATAAAAATGTTTGATTTGATAAAGAGAAGCGCTTTCCCTGGTCATTAATATCACACATACTAGTTTCTAAACTGATTTGATCATTTCTATCAAACTATAGGCCTTCCACAAATTCCACAATTCTACCAATCCAGTTCTACCAATTCTGTTTTTCAACTAATTCTAAAAAGCACAAGGCACACACAACCACCTCAATCAATTCAAGCCATTGACTGACTTCGAGGACTTGAACATTTGGGCAAAGGTAGCTAGCCTCTGCCAATCCCAAAATACTGATGCTCAATGTTCTCAAGACCAAAATGTTCACACACAATGTCCCACCTGACCAACCAAACCAACTGTAAACCAACTTGAAAACCTTCAAATCATGCAACAGGGTATTTAAGAGTGTGTATCTCCTGGTGCACATTGCCTGTCAAAGGGTTAAGTATGTTCAGTCAGTCATATGGTTGTGCTGAGATGTATCCTTATGTATTTCTTGAAGGTAGAGATGCTGGTTAACGACTGAAAGTCACAGTTACTTAGAAGAAATGTAAGATAATAATGTATTTGGTGTGGATACTGAAGTTGGATAGAAAAAGAATGGATGTCCAACGTCTACTGTGAACCAGGACAATCTGTTGTGTGTTTTCAGTGATGCTGGTGTCGTACAGACATTTTAGAACTAATCTGTTCTGAACTAGTTGAAGTCAGTGGAGGACTTTCTTATTAGCATTTGACCACATGCTGAACAATACACCGATCCACATTATCCAGCAACAGCTATTGTCAATCAGCTGAAACCATGAGAGATGGTGGTCCAGTGTAATTTCCATGAATTCGATCAGTTTGACTAGTTCTAGTTCTGAGCCCTGTATAGACACATGCAACTGTGGTCTATTAGCTAACTGTAGATAGTATAGTATAGAGCATGTGGGCTTTACAGCAAGTTACTTCTTCAGGTTCACTGCTTTGAAAGGAGAAAGTTGCCCAGAAATAGAAAATGAGTATTGTTTTGGGGTTTTTTTAAACTTTTTTCCTTTGTGTTGGAAATGTTGTTGTTGTTGTTGAATTACATGCTTCTCCAAAAATGAAAGAAAGAAATCTCTGCACACCTGCGTAATGGTGAGCAGGTGTGTAGGAGGAAAGTGCAATCAAAAATTTAAAAACTCCCCACACACTGTTTCGCTCACTGCTGCACGTTTTATTGAGGTGCAATGTTTGGTCTATCTGAAAATATTTGATGAAGATCAGATACACCAAAACCTTGTGACATTTTTCATTTGTTAAATTACATGTTACAAATTATATGAATGAGTGGATAGATATAAATGATTCACAATGGCAAATGGATGACAGACAAAGAGAAAAGTTGATTACAGAAGTGAATAAATGGGAGTCCATATATAATAATATGAGAACTTTGTATCAAGAGATGATCACCTGGGCTGATGTATGACCAGCACACTTATTATTTTAACAAATGATGCCACAAAATGCCTGATGACACTACAGTAGAACAAATTCAATCATATTCAGTTTGTACGCTACGGAAGCACATTGCATTAACTGGATGAAAAAAAAATTATGAGAAAAGATCTCGTAATTATGAGATCAGGATCTCGTAATTATGAGACGAGGAAAGGTGTCACATTGGAGTTCTGTAAAGTTGGAAAGATATTCACAGATTCAAACTTCCAGGATCAAGTGACAGACGAAGCATTCTTTAAACATAATTTATGCATTTTCCACACCATAATAACCTAGACTACGAGCTACAAGGACCAAAAACTTGATTTTTACAAAAACAAGCCGTCCTCCAATCTGGACGAATAACATTGACTAGACCGGCTTCAGCAGCAGCAAAGGACTGGCTGAGACCCGGAGCTTCTCCCGCTGCTGTTATGAAACATGGAGTTGGCTAGCTGGATGTGGTGGGAGTTATTCCTTTTATTGCTTTGTCTGTTTGCTGTTTCAAAGTGTCAGCACCAAAACATTGTGGACACGACAGGGGAACGAGACCTAAAACATCTCTCTGAAACAGAAAGCTGCAGCCATTCAAGACAATAGCATCAAGCTAAGTTTTTTAGCAGGCTTAGCATTGCTGAGCTCTGTCTGCAGCTGGCCACATCTGGATGCTCTATGCCAAGCTCCAGAAGAGGAACATAGATTCAGTCAGTGTGTGCATCCAGCAGCTCCAACAGGACATACTAAAGATCAGGTAGTAGCTGCATTCCTGTTATTAATATTGTAAGTGTTACGAAGACTTATGAATAAAGTGTAAAAGATTAAAATGCATAAACGCAGGATAAGAAATGATAAAATATGTTTAAAAGTAATGTTGACTATTACAGTTTATTTGGGGTACAGTTCAGTATCAAATACATGTAATCTCGACGCACGACATCGCGTCATCGCTCTTGGTGTGAACACCCCTTAAGAAGTTAAATAAGTTATGCTTCATCACAGTAATAGTGCTTAATGCGCCATCTATTGTCCTGTTCAGGTATTGCAACAACTAACAGATTACAGTGAAATCAGGACTTAAGACACAATAACTAAAATATATATGGTGGTGTCTCTTTTTAAGCATAATCACTTATTGGTTACTTTAACTGTTGGTAACTTTAGGTGATGTGAGTGAAATTGACATTTTATCATGTCTAATTATAATAGATTTATTCTGCTCTCTGTGGGTGTGAGACACCATACTTGGACACACCAGGGAACACTTCTCCTTTATAAACTACCTTGTTAGTGTCTTCTTGCTGCTGGGGAACACGTTTGAACAGTACGGCGCTACAGTTTGTTGGACACCTTCAACCTAGGGTAACTAACATCTGTAGCATTAGCATTAGCTACTGTGTGTTTTGTGGTTTCTTCTGGAGTTTTGCCACCTTGTGTTGATGTCATGCGGCATTTGGCGGCATTGCAAGTACTTTCCAACAGTGGTTTGCTCTTCTTAGGCATGTTGAAAATGTCCGTGACCAGGGATAAATGTCTCCTCTCTCGTTTGTTTTCTCCTTTCCTCCCATCGTTCAAGCCCCTACGTACGGCGTCTCTACACATATACATCACAGGCTGAAAAAATAGTCCCAGGTTGCTGTAGCTCCGGAGTCCCAAATAAAAAGTATAACTGCAGACTATTTATTTAACATAGTAATAGAAATTGAAGTTGACATGAAATGAAATGCGCAAAAATGCCATATGCAATGGCTGGCTCCCTAAACCTTGGAGGAGATAGAGGGGGTTGGACGGACGGACGGACAGAGCAACAAACATCCTGTTCTCTAGTAGTAGGATCGTAGACTGTATAAAAGAAATGGACGTAACCCTAACCCATTGATTTGTGGACTGCTGCTCGGAAGCCAATAGTTTTGAATCTAGGCAGCACCATCTTGAAAATTTCAGGTCCATGACGGGAAGAAAAGAACACAGATTCTACTTATATGGGCATGAGGCGGAGTCATGGGCGGAAGTATGGGCGGAGTCAACGGCAGAGCGGGGAGGTTGCGATTGGTTGCGATTGGTTGCGAGGGCTGGATCCCAATGCATACCCAGCTTTATCGTCAAATATAAAATCAGGGAGGCCAAAATTTCACAAATGAACACCAGACTGCATTTGAAAACGTTTACTGAGGATAGAAATCAAGTGAGAAATTGGTGAATTCTCCATTGACTTGTATAGAGACGGAAGTCCTTTTGAACACAAAACGGTCACCCCCTGGTGGCCTTTTGATAGAATGCAGCTCTAAGTTACTTCCGCGTTGGCCTCATTTCAGAGGGCCGGAACTCCCCGCCTGAGTAGGATAGGATCTCTATGCGCAGCCGGCAGCGACACGAGTACGCAGGGACCGTCTGCAAATTGCAATACCAGAGGACGATGCTGCAAACAAAAATCAATAACTGCTCTGGTATACAATATAATGACTCCAAAATCACTACACACATCAACGGTCTCCTCATGTTCATACTACAACAGCTGGTTGGGGAAAATATATTTTTGTGTAATTTGGACCACTGTGGCCATCTATTCTAATAGGGGTTGTCGGCTCAACAATTCCATTTGATTGCTTTTGTCTGTTTTGAGGCTACGTGTGCAAGACACCTCTCCATTTTCTTATTGTCATGTCTCTTTTATTTTAATCTCGATCTCTCTCAAACATTCGCTCCTAACATAAAAAAGATATGTTGACCTACGAAAACAATAAAAGAAATCAAAACAGACAAAAGCAATCAAATGGAAATGTTCCTTGTACATTAATAAGTAGCAGTATGTGGTTACATATACACATACATATGCTATACATATATTTGCTATACAAATGAAATGTATACATTTATTTATATAAAAATTACAAACAACTATATCAATAAAATGGAATAACATACATCTGAATGTGTGGGTTTTTTCTATTCTGGTTGAAATCAAGACAATGGGTCAAAGGTCATCACATCATAGTAATATCATAAATGCCATGTGGAAACTGTTGTACTGTGACATCACTAGTTTACAGATATAAAGCATTACTGATAAAATGTAGATCTGTTTTCTTTCATCTGGGGTCAAAACAAGGATTATAGTATGTGGATGCTCCTGTAATCTGTCTGCAACATAAAACCTCTGACCATCAGCAGCCTGATCCTTCATGCAGCTTTGGTTCTGCTGGAAGATGTATGTTAGTATGATCATCAGGAGCTATAGGAACAGTGTACTACAGCTGCAGCTAAATGGACTGGTCAGCAGATGGTTATTAGTGGTTGGCTGCTATGTAGGTATGTTAGAGGACTGGAGGGGCAGTTTGGACTTACATCTTAAACAATATTGTGACTCTAGTTCTATAATACTCCCTTCTAATCACTCTCACACACACACACACGCAGACACACAATCACCCACTGAAATGTGCTTGTACATACACAGCAAATCAGGATGCACATACCGATTAAGCGTTCTCACACAGTATAAAAAGGCAGCGTCCCCAGTGTTTCTAGAACTACATTTACAATATTTAACCTTAACACAGGCTCGGCCCTCTACTGGACTCTAAGGGACCAATAGGCAAAGCCCAATGAATGTTCATACGGACCGTGAAAAGGGGCTCATCATGTTGAGGAGAGAACCTTATGAACAGACATGGTGTAGACCCAGATGCTGCTGGGCATATGTCCTTGACATTTAACCCACAGAATAAGGCTGAAGATGCTGGGGCCATGGAGGTCCTGAGCCTCCTGCCTGTAGGCCTGGGAGATGCAACTTACTAGGTGCTTCTTGGATGGGGTTTTTCTCACCAATTCCTCTCCACAGCACATGAACAGTTATTCAGCGCACCAAAATGGGGCTATGCATTTAACATAACATGCCAACACATATACTGGACACAATAATAAGAATAATGAATGAATAGGATTTTGCCTCACTGATGTCTCCATGGGACGGAGGACAAAATGGCTCTAGCTAAATATTTCTAGGCCTTAATGCACTCCTTATGTTCTTGGGAACAAAGCAGTCTGAGAGTAGTACCGCTGTGTTCACCACAAAATAGCAGACTGGCTGAACTGACAGGGAACACAATTCACTCACTGTCTTATAGCAGCACAAACAGCAAAGGCGTCTTGTATAACACCACCTTCAGAGAGGAATGATCCAGGAACTTACAGGAATCAGTCACTAGGGCCTTGAGCACCAATGGTAGTTTCCACTTGGGGTGGGGGCGAGACACGCATCACTGGGCATTGTCTCCTCCTCACTCCCTGTAAGGAATCTTTCATGAGGAGGTTAGCAAAGACAGGTCTATCACCAAAAGCCCTCATGACAGAGGTAAATTACTGCTGCATACACTTTAACAGTCGCACAAGAAACCCATTTTTTATCAGAAACTGTAAAAAGAGAACTAATCTCCAGTTTCTGCACCAGCTCTGGAATCCAAACCACTTTGCTTCGTAGCACGCAGTGGTGCATCCTGCTCTCACTGCCTGGATGGTCTGCACCTGTCCCTGCCTGACATAGCACTCATGAATGAGGTCAGCGCTGAGCTTTTTTCATTAAAAGATTTAACACTTCCAACAAAATGAACATGAACATGAACAGTAGTGGGAGGGGATATTAAACTCTGGTACTGAACATAGCCCTCACTGATGTGGCACTGTCTCCCACTAACTGTCACTTTGGTGCCACAGACTTCCCCCATGCATAGGACAGTTTCTGTGGGATTCTATTAATGTTTTTCACCCTGCCACTCAATCGCAGTAGGGCCAATGTAGTGTGTCCATCAAGGTGGTCTGGGAGATGGCTGAACTGGTGGGGGCTGGCAGTGCTTTGCCCTGCCTGCATGGTCTCGTCCATGCTGTGGTATTGCCGCAATGCACCTGGTCTCCTCTCTGGCTAGAAGGCATGAGGCACCTCTGCAGCCACTTGAAGTGCAGAAGAAATGGACCTGAAAAGCTTATCTGGAGCTATGGGAGCTCCCAGGAGGTCTTCTCTGTCCTCTGTAGGGCCATGACTTTGGCACTGTGGTAAACGACATCACCCGTCCTGTGGTAGTGGCAACACCCAGGATCAGGTTACATACTGGCTTGTTCCACTGTAGATGGAGGGTGTCTAGCAATGTATTAGCCCAGCCTTAATATTTTTTTTTCAGAATATTCCACTGTGTCTCCATCCTGCACCAGCGGAAGCTGCTACTTCCTGCTCACTGCCTAGCCAGTAGAGTGAGAAATCAGGAGGGCTGTGATGGCGTCTTCGGTGAAGACACACCATGAACGTTTCTGTGTGGCTCTGCACTCTCAGGAAGGAAATCAGTCCTGTAACTCCTGACTTTGTTTTCATCGGCTCCTTCCAGACACTTTGAGACACTGCCAAATGTGTGGGAGAAGAGGCAGAACAAAGGCAGGCCACTTCATAAAAGTCTTCTTGAAGCCATCTGGCTGGTTTGGGTGGGAAGAGGGAAAGGCAGTTAGAGCCCTATACACTCCGCCAACATGACCATAATTTTCAGGAAATTTATACCAAAGTCAGCAATGCTGCAAACACAAACAAGGTTGTCGTCACCATCCGTCGTCGTTCACAGTCTCAACCGAAGCATCCAGCAGCAGCAGAACTCAACCTCACTGTGGAGAGGTTGAGTTCTGAGCTCTTGTGGCAGTGGAGTGAGACATCACACAGCTGAAAAGGGTCCCACCGTCAGCAACACTGAGTCAAAGAAAGTCCTCGGCAGTGTACGCAGGGTGGAGGCTGCATCAGGCTGCCACAGGAATGAGCTTGGAGCAGTGACTCTATCAGTCGAGAAGCTGATTTGGCTGTCAATGAAATGAGAAGAACAGGAACTTAAGCCAGACATTGCTGAATGACTATAGCTATTACGTGCAAATTTCACATCAGCAACACAAACCCCCTGGCCTCTAAACCTGGCCAATTGTGTGTGTGTGTGTGTGTGTGTGTGTGTGTGGAATAAAAGGAGAGTATTACCCATAGAGTTCAGTAGAGGGCAGAGCCTGTGTAGAACACCTGAAGACAGTATTTGATAACGGAAAGGATTGTGAAACCCTAAATGGTTCCCAAGATACACCTCAGGCCACATTCAGACTTTAAAGCTGAATGAAACATGGTTCCTCCTCCAAAAAGTTCCAGCAAGAAACATTCATGGTTAAAAAAAGTTGAACTTAATGCAATGTCATCAGATAAGGTGCTGCAGTGGTCAGTTAAATATAGCACATGCAAGCACACAATCCTGGTAGATACTTGAGTACTATGACTTCATGGTTGTTGCAATGAAAGAATAAACAATGAACTTAGACAACAAAGGTAAAAAACTACATCTTTCCATTACACTGACTCATCTAAAACCATAACTCTTACCACACTTGATGACAGTGCATGTGCTTTGTTTCATGAATGGTGGGAAGTCTGCATTGATAGACTCATATTACTCACATTGACCATTCAAACATTAAAGCTTGATGGTTTTATCTTCTATAGGAGCTCTGGCAGTTGCAGGTGGTATTACGGGCCTATACGCCAGACACACAGAGCATTCATTATTTATGTGTATGTTCACATGAGAGAGCATTCAGTGCTCTGGAAGCAGCGGCTTGAAGCTTTGAATCATGAATGCAATAGTGTGTGATCGAATTTTATGAGTGGATTGCTGGATACAACAAACAGCTTCTTGATTTTGGGGGGAAAGTGGGAGTGACCGATTATATAAAGTCATGTGAGACGGTTTGAGAATTATGAATTTTTATTATGGGATTTTTGCCCTTTTGAATCCAGACAGCACTGCTTATGCAGCAACACAGTCAGAGGCAATGGACTATAGCAGTATGAGCTCATCATAACTTCAATCCCAAAACAATGCATGTTATATTACAGTAATGATTCTCAGCCATGTAATGATCCCCTGAGGGCAGGAGGAAGCTGCAGAGAGCTATGAGCTTCATAAAAGTGAATCTGGCTAAAAATGATACTTTTTCATCTCTGTCACTGAACTCTGCAACTCTGTACCCTGAGCAGTGGAGGGAGAGATAAGGCTGGATGTATGTGTGTGTGTGTGTGTGTGTGTGTGTGTGTGTGTGTGTGTGTGTGTGTGTGTGTGTGTGTGTGTGTGTGTGTGTGTGTGTGTGTGTGTGTGTGAGAGTGGTGCGTTCATGCATGTGTGCAGCCTCATCCAGACACCCATCCTCAGGTTGCAGGCAGGATTTAGAGCAACACTGGCTGCTCTGCCACTAAAGATCACCAATATGACACCTGAAATCACTCATTTATGTGTGTGTAGGAGCAATTTGAGGCAATAAACTAAGCTTTTTTTTTGCCCATGAGAAATCTTTGTCAACACTGTTTTACATCCCGGGCATTTCCACGATACAGCTTCACAGTCTCACTGGCTGGAAGAACTGCCTCTAAAAGCAAAATAATGACTCTGTGTCCATTATGGCACAAACAACTTCCCGCTTCTTCTATGAATGATGTGCCCTGCCCTCTGTATTAAACACAAGAACGAGCACATCACTAAATGCTGAGGCGATGCCAATTATGCCAAATCCCCAAGTGTGTCATGCCCAGGCGCCCCAGGAGGCCATCGTAGTAAGACAGCAAGAGTAGCACAACACTCCACGACATACACACAAACACACACCACGGCTAACAAGCTTTCTGGAGTGTTGTTTAACAGCACTTAGCCATCAATAGTTTCATCCTCCTGAATAACACAGTAAGGATAGAGGAGAGAAAAAAAGGCATTTAATCCTGGCCTTAAACCCTGGTAAAAATAGGACTGGGAGTAGAACGCAGGAGATTAGACCAAGGGATTAACTCTCCATTTGTTTTCTAAGAGCATCCGCTGCTGGAGGTGCAGGGAGAGAGGGAGGAAGTGGATTGTCAGGAGAGGAAAGGAGAGAGCACGAGAGGAGAAGTGAAACGAGGAAACGAGAAAAGTTGAAACGAGAGGGGAGGAAACAAGAGGGGAAATGAAAAGAACAGAGGAGGGAGGAAAGGAAATGAGATGAGAGGAGAGGTCAAAGATTGTGGATTTTTTTTTCTTGGAAAACATGAAATATATATGAATATTTTATGATAACCTGGGGGAAGATGGAAAAGTGTATCTACACATATATGCACATGTATGTGTGTGCACCAGGTATTCCTCATGTTATGGGGACTCTGATCACACAGTCACATGTGGGGGTCTCACTTCCCTTTTGGGGGACAAATATAAATCCTCATAATGTAAATAATAACATTTTAGGGTTAAGAACTGGTTAAGATTAAAGTGAAGCTAGGGTTAGTATATATTACCAGGAAATGAATGTAAGTAAATGTAATGTCCCCTGAAGTGATAAAAACCTGATTATGTGTGTTTGGGACCTTTTCCAGTATATACACACACCTTGTTGGGACCAGTAGACCAAATCCTGGCCTTATGAAGCAAATCATCAGTTCTGAGGTCCTGGTTAAGGTTAGTGGTATGGTGTGAATGGGTTATGGTTACATTCAGGCCATCCACAATGAATGGAAGTCAATGCAATGTCATAACAAGGACAGCTGAAAGAACATCTGAGATGAGGAAACTGACCATCAGTGATTGTAAGCATGTGTGTGTAGTGCCGTATATCTCAATGAGTTCTTTCTGCAACCAAATCTAGTTGTGCTTCTGCTTTGTGGAACTCTTGTCTTCTTCCAGCCTTCTAATAATGAAGGTTAATGACATGCAGCACGGCCACAGTTCCTGTCAGCCTGTAGAAAGACACATTTTATCTCAGGGTCTCATTCATTGCTAGTGGCAGGCTGCCAAGGAGGCAAAGGCTGAAAACTTAATGTTTCCAAAAAAAGAAAGAAGATTGAATCTCAGAGTCAGATTCAGCCTTGGTTCGACATACCTAATATTTTCATACTGCTGCGTCAGGCTGAGAAAAACTCCATTAATCTACATTGAGTTAAGTGAGTGAGGTTGGAATATGAGTGCTTTAAGTAAGAGATACAGTACCACCTTAATATCACAGGCTGTATTAAGATGATTTCCATTCATTTTATGCAATGCCCAATGACTTTATGACGAGTATGTAGCTCATACAGTAAAAGCCATTAGCTGCATATCGTACCCTCTAATTCCTCTTAAAAGCTGTCCTTTAAAGAGGAAGATATGAGAGTATAAACCGTATTTACAGTACATGTATGCATGATTGTCCCCATGTGTGCCTATGTGAGTCAAATCATAAGCTGCCATCAAGACATCATCTTATAGTAGTACTGGGTAGATTTTATGTAAGAGCAGCCTGGAAGTTAAGCATAATGATCACCTTAAATCTGAAGAACTCCCTATAGGGGGCTATGGGAGACTACATTTAATTTGGTATAATTGATATGTATAATTGCTATGGAAAGTCTCTTTGCTTCTCGGGTCCCAGCACAGATTCATCATTCATCCTCCACATGACAAAAAACACAAAGACAATATCACACAAAGCAAAACTGCCAATCTAATTAAGTATGAGGAACAAATAGGTAATGTAGTGTAGACTATACTAATACAGTTCAACTAGCACACAATGCTTCTGAACAGTCAACAGTATGACCTTACATGTAAAGTTCTCTTAAAGAAAAAAGGAAATAGCAGCAATATCACAAAATTAATTTAAAAAAAAGATCAGACAATTGACAGTTCGGCACTCCCTTTCACAATTAGATAGGCCCAAAGCTGAAAAAAATCCAATTATGACAGAATGATCACTAGGCCTAATGTATTGTTGAGTATGTACCTTAAATCCTGTTTATCAGGATGCTGGCAAACATTTATGTGAGGTTTGGAGGACCAGAAATTTGCAGAAGTCCAAGGAATTGGTTCAGAGCTGCTATATACGGTTTCACTTTCAGCATACACTGACACAGAGAAGGTCCCCCAGCCGACCCCCAGCCCAAATGATCTAAACAGTAGCTTTAACTATACTGCCTGGTCAAACCACCTAGCTAATATTTAGGGTCAATTAAACATACAATCAAAGCTATCAGAATGATGCTAATATACTAAATAAAGCAAAAGTATTAGATGATTACTATTATGTTGCTTTGCTTCTATCAGAGACCTGAGTATCATAGAAATGACAGACAGGGTTGTGAAGCTTTGTTCTGTGTTGTTGTGCTGGTCAGACATGGAATATATTAGAGGAAGGTGGTGAAACATTCATCATGGTTTCACTATTGTCACACACTGATGGAGTGTTGTTTGGTTTTATCTGTCCTGAGGTGAAAGTGCGTTGTTCAAACTCATATTACACAGTGTGATTTCACCCTCAGCTCAGAATCAAACCTCTGCATGGCCTACTTTTTTTTTAATAAACCTGATCTTTGTACATTGATCAGAGGTTGTTAGAATACTACATACATTTAAATGTTTATTGCACATAATGTGTAACCTTCAGAAACATAAGATCATTGACTCATTATGTGATTTATCGTACTGATTGAACAGCACAGTCGTAACTCTAAACACAGCCCAAATGTGAAAAACCAATGTGAACTGAAATTATAATCAAATATTGTAATAGGAAATAGTAAACAGATGGACAATAAAGTAAAACAGTAAAAAGCCAGCTACCCATATTATATTAGTAGTTATATTAGTAGCAGTAGTAGTAATAGAGATAGTAGTATTGGTAGTTATATTAGTAATTATAGTAGTAGTGGTAATAGTAGTAGATATATAAGTAGTAATAGTAGCAATAATAGTAGTAGCCTTGTAGTTATAGTAGTAATGGTAGTTATATTAGTAGTAGTAGCAATAGTAGTGGTAGTTATTATTATTATTAGTAGTAGTAGTAGTAATATTAGTAGTAGTAGTAGTAGTACTGGTAGTAGTAGTAGTAGTAGTGGTAGTTATATTAGCAGTATTAGTAGTAATATAGGTCCGCACTCTTCCACAGTATCTCTGGAGGTTGGCCAGTACTAAAGTATGCAGCTTCCATCTCCATGGTGGCTTCGCGAGATTTCCTCTGCATTCCTTTTGGCCCCAGTGACTCGCCGTCGCCTCAGTCTCCTCCTCCACCTATAAAAGGAGGCTGCGCAGTCTCAGAAGGTCTTCTCCCACATCTACCGGAGCCGCTGTACTTAGTCACCCAACCGGAGCCTCTCTGTCAACCAATGTGAGCTATATTCTTCTCCTTTTTCTTCTTGTACAAACTCTATTTATATGAATAGAAGTTGTATTTGCTGCTATTGCTGTTAATATGACGGAGCCTGAAGCTAGTTTTCATTAGCTCTTTATAGTTAAGTCGGCTTTTTTCCAGACGGTGCGTCGTGAACTTGTGTTTAAAAGAATAATCACAGCAGAGCGCTAATCCTGTGTTTATGGCTGGGTGAGGTCGTGGGTGAGGAGGCGACACGGAGGCGTTTGCCGGGCAGCTATTCAGACGTTGGGAATATTTTTCTTTCTTTCTTTCTTTCTTTGCCTTGCAGCAGCGAGAACAAAAGGCCATGTGGCATGTGAAGGCCCGGGCCTGTCTGTGTGACTGCTCCCGGGCTCCATGCTACCGGTCCTGGAGGCAGGTGACAGCTGCGATTGCGGTCACCTGCAGCCGGCAGCAGTAAGGTCAAGGTGCTGAAGTTCATTACCATTTTAATGCTCGGGGAACACATGGCGAGCTGATAAAGCAGCCGCTCTGTTTTAGCACCGGCGGGTCTTGATTTATGATCCGGTCTGTCAACTCTTCCGCGTCTTGATATGCACGCCCTCTCCAGCTTCCGTGCTCGTGTCTCGTAATCTTTCATATCATAATCAGTGCAGACTGTCCGTCGCCTTGTAGCTGGTTCTCACCCTGGCTTCATACTGCAGTTAGCTGGAGCTCTGAACACTGTATGAGGAGCCGGTACTGTTTGAACATGCTGCCAACAAGCCAACGCCCGGATGAGACACCGGCAAAAAAATCAATCTGTCAATATTTACATAAACGATGTTCATGATGACCTGCAGGATTTATCTATAGTCCAGCCTGGGAAAGCCCTTCATTCCCCTCCTCCTTTTCCCCCTCCATTGTATCTTGGTGGGAATGATTGCAGGTAAATGCTGCTTGGAAGTGAGCCATATGTAACTGAACTCATTGCCTCAAAACACTGTAAATCCTGCCCAGTGTAAACGTGTGTGTGTGTGTGTGTGTGTGTGTGTACAGCTTGAACCAAAGTGTCAGTTTAGTCACCCACTCTGGTCATGAAAAGTTATTAACATTTATTTTTATTAAGATAAGATGGATAGTTATTGATTTCCCCTTGGGAGAAATTGACACAGCAGTAGTTGGGTGAGGGAAGTAGTAAGGGTGAAAGAGTGTGAAAAATAGAATCAATAATAGACACAAATAAGATGAATTGCTATATAGTAATTCTGCAGTATATAATTGTGCAACATGCAGAAGTTCCTGAGATTATGTACATGTTAATGTTCCTGAGATTTCATTCTAGGACAATTAGATTTATTACTAGATTAGATAACACGGTTTTACTCATCTGTAATTTCTGAACATGTTTCTACTTAAGCTTCCTAAACAGATGAGTACATAATTGAGGCCCTATTATAGGAAAAAGTGAAGCTCCTGCAGATATTAAATTGTATTGTTCTTACACTGATTTGAATGCTTGTCTTGGATAAATCTCCCATTTCTTGCTGTGCACTGACAGTTGAACAGAATAGTTTAGTCATTGTGTAGATATACAATCAAATGTCTGCTGCGCTGCCTGATGAGCTCAAAAACCTGACTCGCTGGTTTAGCTCCAGGCTAGCAATAAGGTGCAGTCATTTAATTGGAAGTGGACTAAATGAATTCAGTTCTTGGTGCACATTATGTTCAGTTTCTATGGAGACTGGTAGGAAATGATATACAAAAGTTGAGTGATTGTGTGCAGGTGAGTGCTGGCAGAGCAGCAGTGTGAAGGATAAAGGTTTGTGGGCGGGGCCGCCAGGCTAAGTCACAGCGCAGCGCAGTTCAGGTGATCAGTCGAAGCCTCACTTGCTGGGGCTGGATCGTCTATGTGTTGCTCTGTGCTATGGGGTCGGGGCCCTCGGCAGCCGGCCCCACCACCACCACAGATTGTGCCAAATGCAAGCCAGAGCCGTGAGTCTGCATCTGCGTCTTCCTCCAGCAGAAGGTCCTCACCTCCACCACTTCTATATCCTCACCCTGTGTTTTTGTTTCAGAATCATGGCCGAAATGAAGGAGCGCACATTCATCGCCATCAAGCCCGACGGCGTGCAGAGGGGCATCATCGGAGAGATCATCAAGAGGTTCGAGGTGAAAGGCTTCAAGCTGGTTGCCTTGAAGATGCTCCATGTAAGTAAACACTTCATTGTTCCCTGTCACACTCCTGTTTACCTTGAAGGCTGCAGTGTGATGTGACCTGCTTTCATAACTCAGTGTATTTTTAGTATATATGCACAAGACATCTTGTGTGTGTGCAGAGCAACAGTTAAGACCTCCGGTGAGCTGATTAGCTCCACTGTCTATTCCTGACTGCAGTGTGTGTGTGTGTGTGTGTGTGTGTGTGTGTGTTTGGTGATTAGCAGCCAGAGTCAAGGTCTGCTGATTGGTTAACATCTGATCCGTGACAGAGGGGGGCTGCTTAACTGGACCATCCAGTGTAGTCCACTAACTGTATATAGCTGTGTGATAATATTTAAGGAGTTCTTAAACACCAACTGAATGTAGAAAATGAGCCTTTGTGGAGAACTGAGGTGAAGCAGATTAACCTCAACTGCTCAGATTAAATCCTGGCCTTTAATTTCACTTCTGCTGCCTCACTGACCAGAGTGAGTCAGCAGCACACTTAGAACACTTCATAGTGTACTGCTACACTAAGCAGATATTAGATAGTGATGAGTTCAAACATCCGATCATCAGTTCTACTTCAGTTTATGTGTAGTCTTAAGGTAGTATTGATCATGTGACCAGGTGTGCTGTCACCTTGTGTCAGCTGAGACAGAACAGGATGAAGAGGGAGGGTCTTCGTCAGGCTGGTTCAGACAGTCAGCAGGAGGCAGAGCATCAGTGTCTGACAGCTGTCGTGTACATGTTCAAACATTTGTCTCTCAGCACTGCAGGCTTAAACTGACAGGAGCTCAGTTAGGAGAATATATTGTCAGAGCAGCAGCTGTTGTAAAGTAATGTCCACATCCTAAAGGTATTTATTACTGTCTCTCCTCTGCAGGCCTCTGATGACCTCCTGAGGCAGCACTACATCGACCTGAAGGACAGACCATTCTTCCCTACTCTCATCAACTACATGAGCTCTGGTCCCGTGGTTGCCATGGTAAGAGACAGCAGACTGCCAGACACAGCTGTTGAACCTGAAATGAACTGAAACCTGCTCTGATGTTGTGGAAAACGAACATCCACAACTTGTAGCACTCACTGAACAGCTTGACTTCATCTCCCATAATTCTGTGTGTTGTAGGTGTGGGAAGGCAAGGGTGCAGTGAAGACAGGCAGAGTGATGCTGGGTGAGACCAACCCCGCTGAGTCCAAGCCCGGAACCATCAGAGGAGACTTCTGCATCGACGTCAGCAAGTGAGTGCGGTTTCCATAGTAATGCAGAAATGTCCAATTGCTTCCAGATTAAACGCAGTGGCATTGTCTTTCTAGTTCTTGTGCTGACTCATTGTGTCGTCTCCTCACAGGAACATCATCCACGGCAGCGACTCAGTGGAGAGTGCCAACAAGGAGATCGCTCTGTGGTTCAAAGAGGATGAGCTGTGCAACTACAGCAGCTGTGCCTACAGCTGGCTCTACTGAGCTGAGCAGGTTACAGTGCAGCAGTCAACACTCTCTGGTTGGAAACCAGTGAAACATTTTGCCTCAGATTTCCCATTCTCACCTGTAGCCTGTGTCTCATTCCAACACGTCATCATACTGTACTTGGACCTGCTCTGTGTAGAGGTCCAACGTCTGCTCCGGACTCATTCCAAAGCTCCATTCCCTTGTAGAAACATTCCACTCATTTCATGTTCAGTGATGACTTGAACTTGTCTGTGACTCGGTTTTGTTAAAGGTGATCTGCTTTCCAATAAAATGCTCACAATACCCACTTTCTCTCCTGTCATTGTTCAGATAGCATGTGGCAATACTATCCTGCTGACCTTCTGAAGAGTGGAGCTAAAACTGATGCACTTATGATGGTTGCTATCCGCTCTCAGGCAGGATTATTCAGAGAGGCCAGCTTTAATCTGAGGTTAGCTCATTGGCTCTCAGACCTGCTGTGTGACAGCAGCAGGATGACAAATGAGCTCAGAGGTGATTTGAAGTGAATCAGCAGTCAGGAGGAATACCACTCTGTTCATACCGAGTTTCCTAGCTCAGCTGAAGTAGACACAGGTTCTCACTTCAGATCTCCATTTGATTTGTGAAGCCTCAGTTAAAGAAATGTTCCACAATGTGGAGTTAGTCCTGTCAGTGTAGTTTGGGAGTGTGAGTAGACTAAAGACATGGTTATATACATGTTGAGTATATTAGAATCTAAAACCGTAACCAACCAGGGACACATGTACCTCAGGGAGAACTGTGCTCAGACTGGAGCAGCTCTAATGATTAACCACAAATGAATGCAAAATAAAGTGCAGCCACACTTTTCTCTGAGGACCATCAGCATAGAACATAGTGATGCAAAGTATGAAAAACTAGCAGCTGTGATTGGTCAGAACAGTTAGCCCTCACATACTGTACATATTCTATTACTATTATCTCTACACCAATTCATACATTCCCAATCACTCATTGTTTTAATACTGTGAAGACTAGTTAGCAAGTCAGGAGTCAATATACAGTCAAAAATGGGTGATTTAATGGTTGGAATATTAATCTTTTGTCTTTCCATGTGAGTCATGACAAAAAAAGAGAAAGCCAACACTGATAACTCCACAATCACTAATACAGATTTTTCAGTCATTAATAAGGTTAAAATAGAGTATGTAGTAAACACATCTGGAATAAGAAACCAGGCGCAGGATGGATATAAAGAAAATCACTCCTCAGTATGAATTCTGCATATAATTCACATTTGCAGTGTGATGTCTAAGTGCTGCAGTCAGTGACATGATCAAACACTCAGTGAAGTTCTCAATGTAACGGAAGGAAACAAAACTTTTGCACAACTTTGTTGTCAAGGCAACATATCTCATAGGTTATATCACATAATATTATATGATAATATTAGTATTTAATGTTATTAATGAATTTATACATGTATTTATTTATTTGACATTTTTCCTGCTGGACATTTTGGCCGTTCATATTTTAATCTGCCGGCCAATCACACGTTATACCGGCCAAACCCAGCATATACCGGCTAACGTAAACCCTGATCCACACAATGATCTCATCAAGGTAAGGCTATAGCCTTACTTATATGTAGGGGCTGTAGTAAGGCTGTAGCCTTACTTAGGTGTAGACTAATCAGTTGTTGTGATGTTATGAGTCATCCACACATTGATCTAATCAAGCTAAGGTTATAGCCTTACTTATGGCCCTTTTCCACTGCACGATTTAGTAACGGTACGGTACGGTACGGTACGACTCTACCCGCTTTGTGCCCTTTTCCACTGGGGGCCGGACCTGGGAACCGTTACGATTTTTCGTACCTGTTTCAGAGGTGGTACTAACCGAGCCGAACTGATACTAAATTGTCACGTGAACGGCGCTGTCCACTGATTGGTCGAAGGAGATGTCGTCATACATGCGACGAAGCTCGGGGTAAGCACAAACACAAACACAGAAGATGGAAGGAGCAACAAGGAAATCGACACCGTGGTCGGTGACAGAAGTGCAGACCTTTCTGTGCGTGGTGGCCGAGGACCGCATCCAGAAGGAGCTGGATGGAGCAACGCGGAACGAAAAGGTGTTCCAGGAGGTAGCCCAGCTGATGGCCGCCCAGGGCTTCCACAGAAGTTTTCAGCAGTGCCGCGACAAGCTGAAAAAGTTGAAGAGCGACTACCGGCAGGTGAAGGACCACAACAGCCGGAGTGGGGTGAACCGCAAGACGTGGAAGTGGTTCGACCAAATGGACGGCATTTATGGCTATGGATTAGATCCATCAATTGCTCCCACACAGTGTGGGAGGCCCCACCTGTTCTCATAATATGCTGACATTTCGGCGAACTTCTCCTGGGTTGGAAACCGGATTTGTTCTGGTACCAACAACGCCTCAGCTGCAGCACAAAAGTCCTGCACGCATCGACACACACATGTGATGCTGACTCCAAAAAGATGTCCAATAGATCTGTACTCAGAGCCAGTAGCAAGCTTCCAAAGTGCTACAGCCACTCTTTTCTTTAAGGGCATACATCTGCGGAAGTTCGTGTTTTTGAGTTCCAGAGCTGGTCGCAGTTTGTTGCACAGGTGGTTGAATGTTTCTTCGGACATCCTGAAGTTTTCAATCCACTGAGCGTTCGTGAAACCGGGAACGATTACATCCCACCATTCGGAGGATCGATCAAACGTCCAATGCGACGGTATGCGGTGCCCTGACATGACCGCCTAAAACGCACACAAAAAACACCATATTTTAGTACATCGCAGCGATCAACAACTGTGTAACTAATTAGTACCTGACATACAAGCTACCAACTTCATCGTTAGCTTACCCTCACACGTCGTTTCTTTTCCGCTCTTAGCAGCTCGTCTTCTGCTTCATATTCCTTGATCATTTCAGAAAATTCTCTGTCCATCTCAAGTCTCTTTCGCTTCGCTTCTTTTCTACGCCTATTGCTCTGTCTTTTGGCGTTTTCAGTGACAACAAGCCACAGAGCAAACAGCAGCAGCAGTACCGCCTCGATGTCATCCAGTGCCATCGTTGTTGTTTACTTTACTGACTGCGGCATGGGCACATTAGTAGTCGCCTGCAAATTACGTCACGGCAGTGTCGACCCCGCCAACTCCGCCCATTCCAAGTAGTCCGACTAGTACCTCTTGGCAGTGGAAAAGGAACAGGGCCGGTTCCAAAAGTGGGTAGAGTCGTGCCGCGCTAAAGCGTACCGTACCGTACCGTACTGATTCTGCAGTGGAAAAGGGCCATAAGATCTAGGGGCTGTAGTAAGGTTATAGCCTTACTTAGATGTAGGGGCTGTAGCCTGGACCAAATCTGTAACAGCAGAAAAAAGTGTGTACGTACACTTTCCTTTCCACCTCTCTCCTTATGTTTTCTGCTTGTCATTATAACTGCAACTAATGATTCACCATTATTTGGTAGGGTTTTTTTTACACTTGGCAACCAAACTATCCTATTAGCGCCCCCTGCTGTTGGCTGTTAGTGTTGCTTTATCTGACTTTTGGGTGGGAAAAACTTTTGGTTGGAAAAGTACTGAACGTTCTGGACTTTTCTAGAACATCCAGTTGCCAGTTTGCCCCTGATTATCATGCTGCACAATAATACCACACTGATTTAACTTAAACTATGGATGATTACACGTGCAAGCTTAGATTTTCACAGTTAATGGATACTGATTGATAACATTTAAAAGTCCTGAACTGTACATCCTGCATTAAACATTTGAAGTTCAGATGAGTTGTGGCTCCTTTAATGTGTGTGCCATGTTGTCTGGATCAGAGCCAAGCAGCCTGTGGAGAAAGGGACACCGTGTCCTCCCAACACTCTGACAAAGAGACTCCACCGTGTTTGAAGTCATAAGCCTTTTTATTCAGTGTAAAAGTCAGATCTTACAAAAAAATCACCAGATAAACTTTCACAGCCATGCGGAAACAGTTTGCAACGCCTGTAAACAAAGAAGCCATCCATTACAACCAATATATGATCCAAACATTTTGGCTTTATTTACAAAGTCTATCAAAGCTTGATCACAGCACAAATTTACCATATGAAAGAAAACTGGTATACACTATCAAAAAGATGTACAAACTTTAAACTGCAATCTAATAATGTACCTCAAGGGTCAGTGTTAATATCAATAGATTTATAACTATTAACATAGATTTTTTTTTGTGTGTGTGTGTGTATTTGTATCCAAAATAAATTTTGCACCATAACCCTCTAAACTCACAATTATTTTCAGACAATAGTAATCCCAATACATTAAGTCATTTTTATCAAATATATATAGCACCACAATATAATGGTTTAATATAATTGGGGGGGCTATCACATACAAAAGACCCGTGTTAGTATCCAAGAAAAAAACAAATACCCAACTCTGGCCTCCTCATCACTGTCCACTGGTTCAGGTACAGGAACAACTCCTTTGTATGGAAGTCCATTATTGCCAAAAATATTTTTTAAATGATGCAGCTTTAAAAAAAATTATACTCACTATCTCATAGTTTTGACTTACTGCAAGTATTTTTAATTTTTTTTAACTTAACGACTTTTTTACTAAGTTTAAGTCCAAATGAAGTGATAGTATTTCCTATTTTTAAGTCAAGAATGACAACAAAAATGTGGTCTAAATTATAAATATTAAGTTAAATTGTGTCGTCTACTTTAAAAAATACTAGAATTGTGATTGAACCAAACTTTTAAAATTGAAAGTTAAAATTATGAAATACTACAAGATGAGTCAAAGTCACTCGGTTTAAATTTAAGTAGGAATAAAGAGTCAGTATTCCATATTTTTGACAGTTAAAAATTACAACAAAAATGTCTAAATTATAAATATTAAGTCAAATTGTGTTGATCACTTTATAAGATAACACGTCAAAATTGTGACTGAACCAAATTATTAATATTGAAAGTTAAAATAGTTGGTGGCAGAAATGGGCTTCCATACCTTCCTGATCACAGTGGAAGAGGAAAACACAGACAGACTGAAGAACAACCAATGACGGTTACAACAAAAAAATACAAGCTCAGCACAACATCGGCACAACGCGTTCTGTTCTACATGCATTCAGTTGATCAGTGCACCCAGTCCCCAATCAACTCATTGCTTCCATCTCCAGCTACTGATGCCCAAACACTTGAAATACACAGCTACCCGTGATGGAGGTCAAACTTCCTTTTTTTTTTTTTTTTTTTCTTTTTTTAGATTTGGGGATCAAGGTGAAACAAGAAAGTTTAATATCTATAACAAAACAGTGTTGATTGTGCATTTGATTATTTAGGGTTAATCTAGACAAGGGTAGCAGCAGTTAGTCCATAGAACAGTCTTTTTTTCTTTTTTTTGTACTAAGATATTAATGCAGTTTGGTCATGAAGTACATAATGCTTCATTGAGAGGAAAACAACTCTTATGTTTGATCCTAACCTGAAACCTACTGTATCTGCTTCAAAATGATTGTGAGACACCGTCTTTTTATTGCTCATTTGGTCTTAGAAGCTTAGCGTTCAAGCTGAGCTTTGTATCCAGTCTGATCAGTAGACAAATTAAAAAGGAAACTGGTAGAAAACAAATCTCACATCCCATAGAGAAATCAAAAGGAAAACAGGAAGCAACAAATAGCAGAACCCAAAGAAATGCAACAAACATGCAAATGTTTTGTTTTGTGTGTGTCATCACTCAGACATAGAATTGAACATGAAGACAGAACATGGTCAACATTCATGAAATGGTAAGTCAGATATTCTAAGACCTTTGTTTAGGTAGTATGGAAGCAAATAAGAGCCGTAATAACAGGAATCTTATAAGCAACTGCAAGCCTTATTGTGAAATTCAACAACTGACCAATACCACTGAAAATCATATAGCACTGAAATATTTTACTAAGAAAAGATTCACCTAAACGATGTGGTCTGAATGCCTGACGTTAACATATCCTTCAGGTCATTTCAAATGGTGCAATTTAAAAAAAAAAGTGTTGCAAGTCAATTTATTAGTTGCCAAATATTAAACCAATCAGCAACTATTTTGATATTCTGTTAAAGCATGTTGACTCATTTCTTAATAAAAATAAAAGTCCACATTCCTGATGGTAAATGAAAATGTTTGGGTTGCGGGACATTTAGACCTTTAGAAAACAGTGATCAACTTTTTATCTACCAAATGACTAGTCAAGAAAATAATCCCCAGATTAATCAATTATGAAAATAATTATTAGTTGCAGCTCTAGTTGAATATGTGATAAACTACATTCAAATGTTCAAATGAAATTTGCTCAGTGCCTATTAATCGCTAAAATATATTTATTTTTTGAGGCTCTAATCTCCCTAAATCAAGAGGAAGTAGCTGTGGTAGCAGATTTATAAAGTTTACATTTTTAATCCTGAACATTCATCAAACCAATTAGAGCAACCTCACTGTTTTAACCTTTTAACCCGTTTGAATTGGATTTATTTATGAGTCCCTAAAGTCCTGATTAAGATTAATTTGAATGTACTTTTACAAAAACTGGACAAAAGCATTTTGCTCTGAATTTATGAACCCATACAAACATGCTATAATTGAGACAACCAGTTGATTTAAACAAAAAACGACTTGAAATTTCAAATGACAGGATCACACAACCCATATTAACGACAGCTGATTTTCATAAATAAATACATCAATGCTATAAATTCAGTGTATTTAAATGTCAACATGAAGTATCCAACAGTGGTCACTTTTTGAATTGCTTAAAAAACCCCATAAACCCCCAAAGGCTCCAGTCATTAGGGCACTTATTTACTTCCATACCATAGATGCACAAATGAAGACACCTTTGAGCTTTCCAAACCCAGCTGATTCAGATGTGTAGGTATGACTCCTACAACCAAAAAAAAAAAAAGAAATACAAACTTCCTGAGAATTGAATCATGAACCTTACTGGTAGAAAGAGAAATGATGGATCTTTTACCGTCACTGAGAAGTTTAAATCTACTCTGTATTTCAGTATAGCCTTTGGCCATACAGTGAGTAATCTGTATATGAACGCTTGATCACAAAAATCAGTTATACAATACCATTTTGTTAAAATTATCTCATATGTTAATTATATTAATGTCATGACATTTGTGGGTGCTATAAGTTTTATTTAACATAGCAAAATAATATGGGATCTGTTATTATTGCATATCATTCAAATTAGAAGACTACCTCATGTGCTGTGATACATTTTTTTTCCATGTTTGGTGTCTAGTCTTCAAGTGGATCATTTTTAGGTCATCATTTTCATTTGCATATGCTAACACACTGCCAGTCTACTTCACACTCGTGTTTTAGCTAAACGTGGCTAGCATCAGGAGGTAGTAAGATAAACAGCTGCAAAAAATCTAGCTCTTAGAAGAATGAAAGAGAAGGAGTCTTGTCATCTCCACGGCCAAGCGTGGTTTTCTGACTAATCAGGATTTGTTTCTCCATACCATCATAGTCATGAAGAATATAATATATATATAGAATCTATGTATTTATGCCACTTTTAGATTCTGTCGTCTTATGTGAATGCGGCCCTCAAAGACTATTGGAAAAGCAGTGCATTGTTCATGTTTCATTATTA
The DNA here is from genome assembly GCF_027409825.1 of Scomber japonicus. NCBI lineage: Eukaryota > Metazoa > Chordata > Actinopteri > Scombriformes > Scombridae > Scomber > Scomber japonicus. The sequence goes on from NC_070597.1 coordinate 25,321,954, forward strand.
ACAACAAACCTGTTATTCTGTGGCTCAGGTGAATCATAAACTAGCTTGCATACATATGGCTCTGACATGAGAACAACCTAAGCAATTAAAACAACTAAAAAACATTAATGCTTTGCATATTACCCTAACATATTCTTTATGCCATTTGGACATCAAAACTGCTTGATTATGAAATTGTTAAACCAAGGCTGCCCCCCCCGACAGGACTCCAACCTCTTAGTATCAATAACAGAACCACAGTTTGATGCTACAAATGCTGAGTATATGGAGTCACGAGTGTGCCAAAATTTTAATGTTTAACTATATCAAACTACTAAATTCATTCATTTTAAAATTATTCATTTACAGAATTTATATTTAAATGATGCATGAAAAAACTCCTTTGTTTTACTAAATAGTCATTTTATATACTGTATTCCTGTATTTTTGTTGTACATTTAAGTGATTAAAAATTGAGTTGTGTTAATTAATGGTAATCATTAATTAATCCAGTATAAAGAAATAAAAATATGAATAAGAATTTAATGTTTTTTTAAATTTAGCTTTTAAATGCATTATCTAAATAAGAATTTTAATAATCTATTTGCAATTGTTCTTAAAGTTTTTGTAATTGATTTATAATTAAACACTGAAAGTGTCTCTATTTCTTCTGGTGGCAGATTCCAGAATCTATGTTGGGTATGAATACAGCAGACATGGTCCAAAACACAACAGAAACACCTGTATCTGCTAATCTGAATCACTGCTGTAGTGTGACCTTTGACAGTATATGTAAGTGATGCGTCTGCAGCGCGCGCACACACACACACACACACATACACACATTTTAACCTGCTGTATTGTTTGGATGATAGGTTGGTCAGTTGTGTTGTAAGACTGAGGTTTCTCCCTGACAGCAGCTACATCCAAACTGTGAAGGTATAAGAACACATACTGTAGGGCTGGACAGTGGGAATAACAACATGTCAGAGTGTACCCCATCATACCAGTAAGGTTTCTCTTTTATATATATTTTTGTGACACACCCTGCTGCTCACTTACACTCACAATATGCTAATTTGTTTCTCCTTTAGTATCTCTTAAAAACGAAGATTTTTTTTTTTTTAAATGGAAAAGCTTCTGATCTCCACAACTTCATCATTTCTGTTCAACATTACAGCACAAAGACCCTGAAATATTCATAACATTCCTGCTTTTTGTTTAGCACAGTAAGAGAACTGTGTAGTCCTGGGTTCATCTAGTTACTAATCCACACAGTTTCGTGGTATTGTGGGATGTGCTGGTTACTGTGATAGGTCCCTAAAGCTCCACATTAGGCTATCAAAGCCAGCTGACACGGTTACCTCATTAGATAGGAGCTCTCTTGGTTAAGCTTATCCTGGCTAATGTAATCTACACGTAGAAAAACTGCACGCTGAAGGGAAAACTGTGTTAAGTGCCCTAGTTTTGGGAGGGGTGGGGTAGCTCCAAATGCTGCCATGAAAATAGTTGGAACAAATAAACACGTTTTCCACAATACCAGCTTAATGTAGCTGAATAGTATTAGTGAAAGCCCAATGGAATGTCAAAGAGGATTTCTGTAATTGATACATCAAAAAAAATAGTGATGACAGCTGTTTAAAGCTCTAGCCAATCACTGTTACACAAGGGTCCCAGGTGGAGCTTTAATGTAGAATTTAATCAGACTGACCTGGCAAAAATAGAGAAGAATACTCATAAGCAGGTTTCAATTTGTGTATAATCACCTGAAAATAGAACGAGCCCTTAATATCAATATAAGCAGCCAACCATGTTGCACCGCCATATTTCTACAGTAGCCCAGAATGGACAAACCAAACACTGGTCCTACAGAGGGTCCTTGGCATTTTTGCAGCCACCATAGGTTCTTATATATGCTTGGAAGAGGGGCAGGAAGAGTATTCAGTTGGTTGCAATCTGCAACCTCACCACTAGATGGTATCAAATCCTACACACAGGTCCTTTAATTTTAATGATCAATTAACGATTTTAAACTGCAAAAAAACTAAAATATCTAAGTATCCACCTTGGACCATGGTAAATATTTAAAAAATGCCCATCATGAGTTTCTGAAGGGTTGATCAACAAAATTATTTAAAAGCTGATCTATAATGAAAATATTTCAGTTGCAGCCAAAGAAGCTTTAAGTCATCTTTATCATTGTTGTGACTTTGTTGAAGTGAACAAAGCCCTATAGTATAAATGATAGTGTTGAACATGAATGAGATTTTTGGTTCTGTAATGTTTGAATCAGAAAGAAATGCAGCTGTGGAAATATTCTGGCCAATAGAAGATGAAACTAAATTTAAAAAAAAAAAAAAAAAAAAAAGACCAAATATCAGTAATGCTGAGCAGCATTGTACTACACATTGTCACCCAATCACAATCAGTAATATCTATAACTCTGTAGTTCTATCTGAATAGGTCTCCACATACTATATGAATATAATCACTTTTATGAAACAATAAACATTAAGTTTCCCACACAGCCACCAGAATGCAAATGCAAAAAAAAGTACATTAAGACAACTCCAAAAATCATCACAAAATAAAAAATAAAAAAGGAAAAAAAAAAAGCTTCAAGTACTATTAACAAAATAAAAGTCCACCTGGCAATATTATTCAGAAGAAAAATAATCAAAAATATACACAACTGTGTTCCTCTCTCTGCCAGCCTCTCTTCTCTCCTCAGGCCAATGGAAATCCTGCATTCAGTGGCTGACTCTCTGACCTGAAAACAAACCAAAACAACAACGAAAAAAAAAGACAAAAAAACAGAAAAGACCTGGCTCAATAAAAGGTTGTCACAGTTTCTACAGGTCTCTGTGCGCTGCCCAGATTGTGGCAGAGGCAGGATGGGCTGATGTTGACTTGCAGGACCCCCCCCTCCTCCCCCACGCAGAGAGAAGGGGTTGCTTTTTATCCATGGTAATATCTGGTCTGGTTGTGTTTCAGACAGGAGAGGAGAGGAAGCTGATGTTACCACCAGGGTGGTACGAAAAGAGAATGCCCAAACATGTGACCCAGGCCCGTCACTGGGTGCTTTCCAACCCTTCAAATCATACAGGTTTGTGAGTGATTATGTGCACGCACAGCTACAAGGTTGAAAACTTGTTCAGAAGGTTGTTCCATTCAGATTTTTTTTTCAAGAAAAACATGAAATCGACCCCCTTCGTCGCCCGTCTCCATTGGTGCTGACTCCATACGAGGGCTGTGCCATTGGTCTGCGAGTGTAATTTGAGGCTCCTTTGATTCTCCGTTCCTGATGCTTGCTGGGTTTTTTTTTAATGTTTGTTTGTTTGGAGAGATGCGTCCTGCCCCCCCCCTTCCCGGTTCATCCTGCTCTGTCTCGGCCTCGTGACCCTCAGGGCTCCTGTTTGATGTAGTAGCTGCCCGAGCCGTTGCTCTCCTGGTCGGAGGTGCCCTGTGAGAAGGTAAACTCGTCCACCTCTGCCGTCTCCTCCTTCATTCTCAGGAGGGAGTCTACACACGGGGACAGAGACGGATAAGAGAGAGACAACAGCAGCAAAGATCAGCCACTTGTGTTCATGCACATTGAGAGGAAAATAACACCAGGGAACCTTTGTCTTTGTTCCAGCTGTTCATGTTAATTCCACATGCATGACGAGCATCGGGATAACTACTTAAAAAAAAAAAATCACATGAAACATGCTTCAGAGTGGAAACACAACACTAATAATGCACAACTCTCGCAAAACAAATGAAGTGCAGTATCTTTGTAGACCTTCACTGACCTGGGAAAATATTCATGTGAGAACAATGACAATGATCATGTACAAACTAAAGGTTGATATAACAGTAGGACATGCAGCATCAGCAGCATCCAGCTCCACAGTGAGGCCCTTGGACCGGGACTCAGAGGACTGACTCCTGTTTAAAAGGCAGGCGAGCCTCAGAGGGCTCAGTGCCGTGCTGAGGTTTGGTTTTTTTTATCGTTAGTGTAACGTTACCTGATTTGTGGGTTTGGTGGAGGTGGGTTCGGGGCCGGGGCCGAGCGGGCCCCTGGGCAGGGTAAGGGGGCGGACTCTGCTCTTCGTCCCCCGAGAAGCTCCTCCTCCTGCCTGCCTGACTGAAGGGCCGTCGACCAACCGGAATCTTCCTCTCTAAACACCAAGCCAGACTCGGGTCAGCTACCAGGGGCTTATTACACACACGGTTCAATTCAACTGGAAGCTTTCTCAGTGTTTAGATTTTTGGATTAGGAAGGAAAGTTTAAACAAAGGGTTAGAGCTCAGGGTGAAATTGTAAATTGGACCTCACACTGTTGTTGAGATGTCCATCTGAATAAGCCCCTGGTCAGCTGTACTCAGACTGCCAGACCCAAGTAAGCATATGCACTGTTGTTAGCTACCAAGAGCAAAGCTACAGGGACTGTGTACAACATATGGAAGTCCAAGACTGCCAACATTTCAATGAAATCACTTCAGAAAATTCCATTTTCATTTCTATGTGCATGACGTAAGACACAACTAAACATTTACCACCCAATGTTTATGTTTGAAACTCTGAATTACAGCCAAAATTAAATAAAAAAACATTAATTCACCAATCATTTGAACACTGCCATAATAATAAACTGAAAATGTTGTGTAAATGTATTATGTAAAAATATGTGTAAATTGGACTTTTGACTAGAAATGACATTTTTGGGTTTTTCCATAATCATCTTCATAATACTTGACTTGATGCATTGTCAGTTTTTAATGGTCAGATTTAACAAACAGGACTGAGAGAATCCTTCTGCTACTATACCATTTCATGTTCATTAGAAACCAGATCAAATCTAATAAAATGTTTCATTTTTAAATTTGATTTTGTTAGCAACATTTTATTTATATATTTAAATTTTCAGTTTTGAAGTTGAGTATGCTATTTCATTTTTATGTTAAAATATATAAGAGGGTTTTTTTGTAACAGTGGTTCTCAGAGGCCTCTCTGTCAAGAATAACTATTCAAGAAATTGACCCTCAATAATGACCATAAAATGGTACATTTACATTTCATTAGAAAAATCAAAAGTCCAGTTTACACTCATATGTTAAGCTTAGGTTGCAGTCAGTCAGTGTTTTCATTTTAATTTAATGCATTTTTGAAAATGCAAAAGTATTTAATGGATTTACAGACTATGGATTTTTCACACATCATGTACACACAAATGAAACATTTAATTTCAATATTAGCAGCCATAGGCTTCCATATAAAAAGAAAATACTTTCAAAAAAGTGTTGAGCAATAAAAGCCTTCTACTTTAGCATTAGCATCTACTTTTGTGAACCTCAATAGGAGTGCACCACCAGGCCCTCTGCTGTCAGATACCTCAAGTACCTCAAACACAGGAACAATATCTCAAACACAACATGAACTTAGAAACAGTTTGACTTGCTGTTATCACCCCCTGCTCATTCTGGCCCATTCAAAACAAACCAGGTTCATATCTTAGTCTTTCTAGGACTTATTTCCACTTAGTGTTGTCATGGACAGAGTGTGTGATGAGACTAATGAATATTAGCTTCAGATAAACATGTGGACTGTAGCTCTGCACTGAGAAGGGATCTTATCATGACTAGTTTGAACAGGAGGAATGATTACAGTAAGCATTACCTGTTAAAATGTTCATATGTGCTTTCAGATAGTCATTTGAAAAAGTGAACCTACCCCTCTCTAAAGACAATACTTTCCACCCTGCAATGTGACACAAAAGGTCAGATGAAAAATATTCCACACGCACCCAACAGGTGACCAATCAGAGAGCAGCAGAGTCTCCACCACAAGTGTAGCCAGTGAGAGTGAGAGGAAGAAGAAAAAAAGGAGAAGGCAAAGGAAAGAGCGGAGAGAAGCAAATCAGTGTCACAGTGAGAAGAGAGAGGACTCACTTTTCTTTTGGCCTTTGTACTGTTGGGCCTTTTTCTTCTGCTTAGGCACAGACTGAGGCAAGTCTCTGTTACCTGAAAGAAGACAGAAAAAAACATGAGTTTTTGTGCACAATATAATATTCTTTTTGTTTTGCTTAAACAGTGTATACTGTATTATGTGTAGCACCTTGTCATTCAGATGGAAAGGTGCTATAGAAATAAAGTGTATTATATGTATAGTATGTAGGGCTGTGCAATTAATTGAATTTTGATCACGATTTCGATTCTTGTGTCAAACGATCTCCAAATTAATAAAATCGAGTTGGAACGATTCTTTTGGCATTTTCCGTTGTCTGGGGTTTTCTGAAAGAGACGCGCATGCGCAATTCAGCCGCTACCCCAGAGCATTCAACGCGGCCCCGTGAACTGTGTGTGTGTGGTGACCTGCAGCAGCAGCATCTTAATAACCAGATAACAGCGCGAGCGAGGTGGCAGAGGGAGGACAGCCCCGTTTGCTCGACAAAAAGGGTAAAACAAGTTCTCTTGTATGGCAGCACTTCGGATTCGAAGAATCCGACGAGGCACAGGCCCACATAATGTGCAAAATGTGCTACAAGGTGATATCTGCAAGATATTTTTTCTGACTGATTTATTGCCCAATATCGCTGTGTATCTCGCTTCTTTCCCCCCGCCCTCCCCTCGTGTCTTTGTTGTCACTTTGTAGCCGCTCCACAGAGGGCACATGGCTAATTAATATGCACGTACTGACCATATATGGTTGTGTCCAGGCGGGAGCGCAGTATGAGGTGTGTTTGGCACCTGGCTAAGTAAACTCGTGAGAAGGGGTAAATTCACTAATAGATGAACCCTTTGGCTTTGTTAAGCTAATATATTGAAGCCACTGGGGTCTTCTATTATTAGATTTACCTCTCCCTCTAGGTTAAGTTTGTCACTTAACCACTTTTATGGAATACCTCTCTGGACTATTGTTTTTGTTGTTGTTTGTGACAACCAGTCTTAAAATAACACCTCCAGGAGGTTACAGTTTCATCTCTCTACCACTAGGTACTTATACTATATTGACGGCGTTAGATAGAATAACATTACTGAAAAGAGATTAATACAGTTTTCTTTGACTAAAACTAGACTAAAATAGTCAGGGACAATTCTGACTAAAACTAGACTAAAATGCTCAGACTTTTCGTCTAGACTAAAAGGAGTATGAACATGACTAAAACTAATAAAAACTAAAACGACCGCTTGACACAAAGACTAGACTAAAACTAAAAGTAAAATAGGTCGCCAAAAACAACACTAGTACCCACATCTTGCAAAATTGGCCAGGAAATATTTGTGTATTCCTGCCACAAGTTCCTCTTCGGAGCGAGTCTTTAGCACTAGTGGAAATATTGTTTCCTGCTTGCGCTCATCATTGAACAGCTGGATACATATTTATTTGTACATTATTTTCTATTTGAAGAACATTTTCTATTTTTTATTTGAACATTTTGTGTAGTTTAATCATTTTGAAAACTCTGATAGTAAGTTTTTTGCCGAAATGCCAAATAAATGCATTTTATTTTCAAATTCAAAAAGAATCGTTTGAAGAATCGTGATTTCAATCTTGACCAAAAAAATCGTGATTCTCATTTTTTCCAAAATCGAGCAGCCCTAGTAGTATGTGTAGTAGACTTTCTTTTTGCTTTCTTTAAACTCTAAACATGGCAGACCCATTACATATAGAGTTAATATTTACATATTTGGGGTATTTTACATGGTATTTACCAGGTTTAAAAGAGGTGATGGTAGAAAATAATGACTTCAGTGATGGATTTGATTCCTTTTTTTGCAGCTGAGTGACTGTTTATCACCATGGTTTAACTAATGACTGCAGCACAAGGAACTCTTACCTCACTCTTCTCATAAGTTCAATTCATTTATATGTCAGAATATTGAATTCTGCTGCCTATCTTATAGTCTACTCTACATCTGACAGTGTCCAGGCATAGTATAATATTTAAAGATGGCAAGATGGGACTGTTGTTTGACTATTCTTTTGCTCACATGCAGCAAGGTCTTGGCTGGATAGTTGTCATGAATGAAAGACAAATATGTAAGAAGAATATAGCGATATATTTCTAATACCACTGGGAAATAAAATGAATGAAAACTGTTTTATAGACTGAACAGAAATCTTACAGTAACCTAGCCCTTAATGAAAATGATGTTATTGCATTTATTTTTGACTGTAAGCTGATTGAAAGGCTGTGAAAGACTAATGATGTGCTTGTACTGATGAAACTAATTCTACTGTTCTTTCTGAGTTGTCATGTTTGGCCTCATGATGGTAGCATCAGCTAGCAGCATCAGCTAGCAGCATCAGCTAACAGCTGGATGTATGAGGCTCTTACTCTGCGAGGCGGGGGGTTGGAGCTGGTAGCCAGTCAGCTGACACCAGCCCACAGGGTAGAGGTCAGGCGACTCGCAGTCCACCCACTGGTCATACTCGTCCTCCCAGCCGTCAAAGTGGATCCTCAGTAGCCGGTGAACGATCCGCGTCACCGTGGCGACGCACACGAGCCGCGGCTCCATCAGATCGACGGCCTCCAGCTTCATGCCTTGCCGGAAACCGTGATTGGGAACCTCCTAGATGATGCAAGGCAGCAAGAACAGTGGCAGAAAAAGAAGAGACTTTTAATCACTTTCATGCATTAATAAGCTACTCCTTACTTCCTGTAAATGGTAGAAACAACAAATAGAAACAAAACAAAACAAATAGAACAAGGAGAAAAGGTAGAAGTAGATTTCTTCCAAAGCCTTCTGCTAGAATAAAACTACTAAGTGGTAACTGAGTTAAGAAAAGTCATATTCTATAAAAAATCCTTAGAAAATAATTAAAAATATTATTATTATTATGAAAGTCTATATGTGATGTTTTAAAAGTGCTTGTTTTATTCAAATAGTGCAAACCCCTGAGATATTCAATTAAAACTTTAAAAAAAAAGGCAGATCTCTCACAAACAGACTGGTGCTACTGTGAAACCTGAAGCAACAAGAATACAACATTATTACAAATACACTTTAACAGCACTTTTACTGTACAGATCATAGAAATCATAGTTACTCAATCTCACACATCTCAAATGTCACATTTAATAGCTTTTAATAAATAAGCAGATAAAATAAGAGCAGAAAACAAGAACTCACAGAACGATATGATCTTACTAAACACACTCCTACCTTGTTAAAGAGCTTGACAGGAGCAGCTATTGAACCTGTTTCTCTGAGGTAGTCAAACCATTTAAATGGCAGTTTAGTGTACCCTGTGGGACAGAGTCAGCATTGAGACCAGGACAGAAACACACCACATGCAACAACATGTTATTAAAACTACTTCAACTTGGCCTGGGAGAGAGTGTATTCACTTTCTAAAAAGGCTTTCTGAAGTAACACGTAATGAATGTGGAGTACCTCTAGGGGGCGTGAGTTCAATGTTGTTGATTTCACAGAAGCCGACCGGGTAGATGGAGGGGGAGGTGCCATGGTAACAGAACCAGTCTGATCCATCCACTGCCTCCGAACCATCGATCCCGATCATGAGGTACCCGTCTGCCAACACCTGAATAATAAATACATTAAAAGTCATCAACTAATGCTGACTCAGTGACTCTACTAAGACTATTTCTATTACATTTGTTTTGATGTTATATTTTATTCATCTCTTTTAAATCTCATTTTTAACCTTGTTTTAGTCTAGCTTTATTAAACTTTACTCTTTTATTTCATTTTAACTTAATTTTCTTGTTTACTCTAAATTTTAATAATAATAATAATAATAATAATAATAATATAACCATATTCTCTTATTTGAGTTCCAGAAACACACCTACCTTTCTTACAGTGGCTACACATATAGCTGAGAGGTTGAGTGGGTCGATGGCCTCTAACTTCATCCCATCTCTGAACCATTCCCCACTCTGATCCACATCTTTCACCTGACACACACACACACACACACACACACACACACACACACACACACACACACACACACACACACACACACACACACACACACACACACACAGTAGAGTATTAAGTCTTTATGGAAATCAATCATATATGAGATGTAAAAGCAATAGACAGCATCAGCATGAATACTAGGTGTACAATACCTGATAAAGACACACTAGCATGTCTGGAGAAAGGGATTTTGGATGTATAGTAAATAGTACATTTGATAGATAGTATTTTTCTCTTACCTTCTGGAAGAGCGGTGCAGGAGCATCAACCTGACCCTCGTTTTTCTTTGTAACATCTGAAAAAAATACATCAACGGGTCAAAAAAGAGATGCTTCGACAATATAGAAATATAGGAGAGAAAAAATGAAGGATAAAACAAACAGATTGAGGAGAAGATAAACAGGAATATTAATTGAATTATTAATTAAATCAGCAGGTGTTTATATGAACAGTAAAGAGATTTTCCTCTCTGTAGTCATTCCTCCTGTTCATACTGAATATTAAAAGATCTCCTTCTAATGTGCTTTCAATGGAAGTGATGGAGGACTAAATCCACAGTGTGTCCACACACTCATTTAAAGTAGATGTGAAGCTTATACGAGTTAGTCAAATTCCCTCTTAGTGTTCCCTGTTTCTCTGTGGTGGAAGTATAGTAACAAAAAGACTTTGGTACTAAAAACACTGTAACGTTGAAACATAGAAGATGAAGATTTGACTCATTTGGACACTGAAGCTTCATATTAGCTTCAGATCAACTTTTAAATCCATGTTTCCACAGAAGGAGGACTGTGGGTTTAGTCCTCCATCACTTCCATTGTCATATAGATTCATAAAACACTGAATCCAAACCTCACCAGATCGTTTGAAGCGGTGTCCGATGCTTCGTGACCAGCCGATGTTGTGTATGAGAGGGCTGAACATGTGGCACCAGAAGTCGTCCGACCCGTCCTGGCTCTCCTCGTACACCAGCCTGAGGCGACCCCCGATCACCTGCTCCACCAGCGCCACCCGTGTCCGGCACAGATAGTTCTTGTCGACCACCTCTACCCGCATCAGCTTCTTAAAGGGGAACTGTATGTTCTCATGTACCTACGAGTCAAACGCGATCAATATGGTTTGATGAATAAAGAATAAACATGAGGCATGAAGAGAAGTGATGTAGGGAAATGTGTGACTGACCTTATCATTAAAGTCAGGTGGCAGTGTTTTAGCTCCAGTGAGACGCTTCACAAGAAAGGCTTTCCAGTTAGAGTACTTATGCTGTATGCCTGGGAGAGATATTACCAAACCATTATCATCAAACATCAGAGAGCACAAGATGACTTGTAACAACAACTGAGAGTTCATTTTATAAAGGCTCACTTTTAGGAGGTACGAGAGGTTTGCGACTCGAGGCGCACCATCCCACCGGGTGCACCTCTGGGATACAGAGATTACACCAGAAGTCTTTACTGCTGTCGTTGTCAAAGCCCTCATACCTCAGGAGAGCCTTAAACCCTGCAAAAAACATTAAGACAGTAGTTAAAAAGACAGGAAACCATGATCACACTCTGATATACTGAGGTCTATCTGGATGGTCTATCTCATTCATGGTTCCCCCTTCAGATTGGGGATGGGCATGATTTCATATGATTAGGATCCTCGTTCTGATTCTGATTCAGAAACTTTATTGTCTGTTGTGACAGAAAATCATCTTTGACCTGGCTCACCATTCAAACCTCACACATATAATACATCCTAAAAACAGAATACAAATATAGAGCATAAATAAGAGTATAAGTGTAAAAGTACACTGTTGGTTACATTGTATCTGTAACATCCATTCAACCATCACACACTATAAATATTACAGATGGAAGTTAATGAAATTGAAATATCATTTGAACCGACCCTCCAAAATAAGATAAGAAACAAAGACAGATGGAGAGAGAGAGAGAGAGTGATGTGGACGGAGGGAGAGATGTGAATCTATTATTTGGTAATCTAATGACATAACTCAGTGTGATTCTGCTGTTTATCTCAGCTAATGTTAACAGACATTCAGCAGACAATAATCTTATATGAATAGGCCATAATAAGTTATCCACTTATCGTACAATAACAGAATTATCAGCATCATCATATCTATATATGGACTTATCGTATGATACATGGACATGACTTTGGTCGTTTTTAGCTCATTGTACACAGTTTCTTACCTGCTAGCTTTATGATTTCTGCTATCCAGTACACCTTAGTGGAGAGGTTAGTATCTGAGTTGATCACTTCAATCCTCACTCCTTCTTCAATGTCTCCCCAGCACATCCCCATAGGGGCCTGAAGCACAGGTAGCGGTTATTAAGTTAGGTCATTCAGTCCAAAAAATGTAAAAAAGAATTAATAAATTAGTGGTAGGGCTGGGTGATATAAATAAAATAAAATATCACTATATTTTTGACCAAATACCTTGATATCGATATTACAGCAATATTGTAGGGATGACTATCAGTGCTTTCACAAAATATTTACACAATAAGACTATAAGTAATTTGGATATGAAGACAAAGTGAGTAAAGGCAAATCATAGAGCAGCTAGAACAGTCTGGTAAAACAACAGGAAAAGACAACACTCACATCATATTATAATATATAATATTATGATCTCATCAGATCAAAATCTAAGACGATATCTAGTCTCATATCACAATACGGATATAATATTGATATATCGCGCACCACTAATTAGCTGTTACTCCTGTTTCTTTACTTACGTGCTTGAAACAGCTGACTGGAGCTCCGACCGTGTTATTGCTACAGAGATACCGACCCCAGTCGAAGCTCTCAGCAGGGACCACTGAGAGAAACAAGACACAGTTTGAAGCTGTACAATATTTAAAGAGAGCAGCCCTGTTATTCTTTTTTTTTTTTAAACCATAATGACTGCCTTTTGATAACATACCAGCTTTTGATTTGGCCTGGTTCTGTTGACTTGCTTGGTACTGGGCGTAAGCTGCCAACTTTGCCATGAGAGGCTGTTTCTGTAAGACCTTTGCCTTTTTTGTTGGTGGTTTGCCCTTAAAAAAAAAACCCAGAAGAAGTGAGCATTTGTGTGGTTATATATAAATGAGCATAGTAGGCAGAGAGTGTAATGAATTTACCTGGAGTCTTGCTAAGATGCTAGCTTTTTTGGAATTTGAGGAATAACTCCTGGAACAAGACACACTGCAGAAGCGCTTGGTTTTCGAGTAAAAAGCATCTCGTACTCCGACCATCCCGCACATCTCACAGGTGGCTGTGAAACAGAGACAGATGATCTAATTATTTCTGGTCACTTACAGGATTAGGATTCAAAGTTCCAAACATGTTTCCCGTTCCATGTACTGACCCATTCCAGCCTTGCCGTCGGGGTAGGTGTAGACCTGGCCATTGTTCTTAATGATGGGCAGGCTGGCGGGGATGGAGGGCACCACCTCATCCTCGCTGTCCTCTGTGCTGGAGCTGCTGGTGGACTCCTCGCTACAGCTGTCATAGCCATCAAACATCCCGAACGAGTCTCTCCGCTTACGCTCTGAACGTGGGGTGCGTTCAGCCTTCGCCGTCGAGAAAAAGACAAATGAGACGTTAGAGTCTGAATTTATTTTATACTACAAGAATGCAAACATCAATCATCATCTTTAAATAATATATCTGATTATTTGCTCAGGTCAATATTTGGTCTATAAAATGTTGAAGAAATGCTGATGACTTCTAAACATGTTGTTTTGCTATACAACAGTACAAAGCCCAGACATATTCAGTTCACCATAACAGATGACAAAGAACCCCATTTATACATATATAAACTGTATATTCACAGTTCAAAGCTGAAACCAGGGAATTTTGGGCATTTTGGGACCTATCATCATGTCATTTTATTTCAGGGACTCGGCTAGAGTAGTTTTGTATGACACACAGTTCAAAAAAACTCTGTATTTATCTTGTACTGGTCCTTTATGCATCCCCTCAGTTCAGCGTCTGTCTGACTTGATGTAACAATCCCCAAAACAATGCAACTATGTCATAATGTTAGCAGAGTAGAGCAGTGAACCTGTACGTTGTGCAAGGAGCAGATGGCCATACACAGAAATCAGTCACAATGTGATGTCAGTAAAGTGGAGAGAAAAAAAAACAGTGGAAACCAAGCATTCAGAGCTAGTGCTTTTTGCTCACATGTATTACTCCTACTTACATTTACCTAATTATCTGACCATTTTGGCCACATTAAACATGAACATCCAACATTGTTATATTTTATATATGACTGAAAATAAGGAAAAGCATAATAATAACCCCTTTAAATTATTGTAATAGTGCTTATTTTACTTTGCCATGCTGTGTAATGGAAAAACTCACAATAAGCCAGCTCAACTCCTGTCTTTTCTCGGTGTCACTACCCCCAAAACGATACAAAAATGCCCCTATGTTAGCAGAGTACAGCAGTGAACCTGTGCACTGTGTGTTGAGCAGATGACCATATAAAGAAATCAGTCACAAGCTGATGTCATTAGAGTCCAGGAGGGGAAAAAATGGTGGAAACTCAGCGTTAGAGCAGTGTGAAACCAGTGCTTTTAGATCACAAGGATTACCACTACATACATTTACCTCACTATCTGACACTTTTCACATTAAATATAAACATTCAACATTGTACTAATATATGACTGAAAATAAGGGAAAACACAATGGGTCACCTTTAAATTATTAATTGATAATCAGAGATGTCCTCAATTAATATTCTATTAATCAACCAGCTGATTAATTGAAGAACTTTTGCAGCATCCCAATAGAATGTTTGAAAAAAGGTTTAATTAAAGCTTTTTGAAGTGTTGCTCATTCATAATTTCCTCTATTTGCTATTTTGCAGCCTCTTTAAATATGCCATGTTTTAGAATGAGACACGGATTAGCCAATGTGGATGAATAAGAAAATATTACGGTAAAATGTGCACACACAAAAAAGGCAAATTATACCATAAATGTAGTGCAGTGTAATACATGTTGTTGATTAGGTGTGCAGAATCCGGAACAGTGTTAAAATGTTTACTGTTGTCAGACTAGCACTTCCTCTTGTGAGCATCACAGCTGACATCCTAACTGGCTGCCTTAACCTTCATTATTTCACCAGCGAAAAAACACAACCATATAACCAGAATGCACACACTAACCTAAATGTAAGGTGCACAAAATAATAAAGCTGGATAAAATGGAAGGCAGCGGCGGCCTTAGTAGAAAAAGCTCCCAATGCTAACTAGCATTAGCATAGCTAGCTAGCGGAAACCTGTTTTTCCTCTTTATATTCACAAAATTAAACCACGCAATTCAATTTCTTAGCACACTTGCACCTTTGCACATGTAGTCAAAACGACAGCAGGGTTTTTTTGTTTCTACCATTGAGGTTCTTTTTAGAAAGCTTTCCGATATTGAAGCACTAGCTAGCTACCGTAAACAGATCAAAACAAAGGAGGAGCGCTAGCCTCAGCAAATCCTGTGCAGTCGGGAGGCTCGCGGCCCTAAAAATGTCTGAAATTAACTCACCAGATCCCTTGTGTCTTCCATCAGCCCTTCATATAGATAACGTTCTAGTAACCTGTGCTGCCCAGTGCAAAGAAAACCCCTCCGCCGGGGACAGAAATTCCTTTGAAATATCAAAGTCTAAATGATTACTACCAAAGCAGGATATCAACAAATTACTCTGCCGCTAGTGCGCATGTGCGAGCGTAACCTACTTTCATGTGATTGGTGGATCCGGAATGGAGGTCATCGACCCAGCAGAAACAAAACAGAGGAACTGAGCAGTGAAATGAATGAATGACCTCTTCTATTTAAACATAACACACCTGAGTCTAACAGCGGCAATCTGTCACTAATGCTGCCTGTCATACGTTTAATTGTGTTGTTATTAATGATCATTTTAACTTATGTAAAACGTCTTTAAATACCCTGAAAAGCGCTCTGTAAAGAAAATGTATTATTAATTAACACAGAATGAACATGTATTGTACAACACTATGACTTTTCACAATTTTTTAAGTGTGTCTTAAAATATCCTTCAGGTGACCATATGAACACTGAAAGAGGTTTTCTTTCACACTTTATAGTGCCCAGTTATTTTTGTACAAAAAAAGGCATTTCAAAGTAGATGATCAGCTTCTATTGAGCTTCATCAGTGTGAGTTATTCATATCAATGATATCTGACACATTTACTGTGTTTTTAGCATCAAATTCCCTCTTAGTGTTTCCCTGTTGAGCTGTGGTGGAAGTATAGTAACAAAAAGACTTTGTACTAAAAACACTGTAACGTTGAAACATAGAAGATGAAGATTTGACTCATTTGGACGCTGAAGCTTCATATTAGCTTCAGATCAACTTTTAAATACATTTCTACTCAGAAGAAGGACTGTGGATTTAGTCCTCCATCACTTCCATTGTAAGTACATTATGAAGCAATCTTCTAATGGTCAGTACGAACAGGAGGAATGATATATTGTTTGAAGACAGACCTGAAAAAATTGTGAACCTGTCCTTAAATGTCACTAAAATTCATAATTTTACACAACCAAGGTTTGGCCATCTTAAAATAACTACAGTATGAATAGCAGAGCAGCATAAGAAGCAGACACAGACAAATCTTGTGACATAAAATAAATCCTTTATTATACAGTGCATTCAGAAAGTATTCAGAGTCTGCTGGGCCAAGCTGAACAATCAGGGGTGAAGGACCTCAATAAGGGAGCTGAACAAGCACTCTGTTCAGCTCGTACTGGCTGAGCTCCAGGAGATGGGAGAAACATCCTCAAGGGCAACCATCACTGCAACACTGCACCGATGAGGGCTTAGTGGAAACAATTTCTGCTCTGATGGGAACAAGACTGAACTGTTTGACCTCAAGTTCTATGCGTAATTTTCTGGAAGAAACAAGGCTTCGCTCATCACCTGGTGCCCAATACCATCATGGTGGCGGTAGCATCAGGCTATTGGGGAGGAGGGGGGTTCAGCAGCAGGGACAAGGGGAGGGAGGAGACAGGGTTGGGGGGAAAGCTAGATGGAACAAAGTTGTGAGATATTCTGGTCCAGAGCAGAAAGGATCGCAGTCTGAATGCTTTTAATGTGAAATTTCATTTTTTCCTCTTTAAAACATTTGAAACAAATCAACATTCTTTTTTTGCTTTGTCATTCTGAGGAATCTCATGTAGACTAATAAAGGAAAAAATACTGTCTATATACTTTAAAAAATACTTACTAACATAAATATGAAAAGGTGAAGGGGTCTGAATACTTCCTGAAATCTGTAAAGTGCAATCTATTACACCCCTGAAGATAAACTAACTTTTTCTATCCTTAGATAATGATCCAGTAGATGCACATTTTCATACTGAACACACTCTGAGGACCACATTCAATAATACTGTACGTTTTAATGTCCAAAATAGAACTGGTGAAGCCCGGTATTTTAAAGTATACCTTTAAATCTTAATATACATATAAGTGGAGAGACGAGAAATAAAATGGACATCGTCAACCACAAGACAGCTTGCTTTCTGGTTCCACTGACTCATATCACAGTGCTTTTCAATAATAATAATAATGATAATAATAATACTGGCAATTCTGTCCTTGTTCCTCACTTCATATCTAAAACACAAAACAGTAGTAACGGCACGTCAAAAGCAAAGCAGCGTCAGGTACAACAGAACGGAACAGAACAGCGTGAAGGCAAAAAACAGAACAATTGATTCTGCGCTGGAGTAACAACAGTAAAGTGAATATATATCTCTGGAAGAACTGTCGCACGTTTGTCAGGTAGGTAAGGCTTCATGATGAGGAGTTATGCGGTTGGAAGTTTGGGTCAGACAAGGAAAAACGCTCTCCTCATTCCCAGCTGGGCTGATGCTGAGGAGCGGACGGATGGTCAGTGCTGAGAGACGGAGAGAGAGAGGAGACAAAATACTTGGTTTTATTTTTGTAAAACCTTCCTTTTTATATAGAATGTCATCATTTAGAAAAAAACTAGAGTGATACCTCGACATTTATGGACGTCTTTGGTCTCAGAGCAGGTCGTCCTCTAAGACGTCGTCAACACTTCCTGAGATGGAGGCTGCTTCTGAGGAATGAAAGGAAGAAAACACTTCAGTTAAATATGGCTTTTTCCTTTGAATCCACATGTGCAGAAGCTTGACAGGAAATCAGAATGTAATAAGTTCCAGATGTAGACTTTAAGACGTGTCACAGAAGGTGTAAATAACCACTGTCTCACTGCACTGGGACACTTAAACACTCATCTTAAAATGTCTGTGAAAAAGGCCTATAAACTATAACATAGTTCTTCTTTTTTATTAGAAATGTAGAACAGTGTGTTCATGTCATGCACTGCATTGTTTCATTATTTTTTAATCAAATCCTGCATTCATCATTTAGCTCAATTCTGACTGTATATTAATATCTAAGTGAAGCTGCTTAGGTCTGTCATGATAACTACTTCATTGATATATTGTCTCAGAAATGATCACAATAAACAATATTATTGTCATTTTAAGATCATTTTATACCACTGCTATAATGATAATATAACACCATAATAATGCAAGGGGGTTGGAGAGTGGGTTATTATGGTTTGGAACAGTTATTTTATAGGTTGATAATTATTGTGACAGGCCTAAAGCTGCTTTGTCTTAAATTAAAAATGTATTTCAATAGTTTATCTTATTTTGTTAAAAGATTGGTTCAACATTCTTTGTTTTCTTTCAGAGACTGACATGAGAAGATAAATATGAATGAAACATCAGTGCAAAACAAACAACTGGAGTACTGTAGCCAGGTGTTGGTACCACTGAGCCTATTTAGATATCCATAAGAAGACCTGTGCTCACCAACTGTATCTGGTAATGATGAACGGTTGTCTGTATGTATTTATGTCTGTGTACAATTATACAAACATATCATTTCACTCTCTGGAAATAAAAGTAAACAGAACTATTCCTTCAAATTAAAAGGATTGTGTGTCTGCAGCTTTGATACCTAGACCCAGGTAGCAGTATTAGCACCAGTGTTGAAATGATCAAATAATCTACAGCCATCATAAATCCTATTCATTTCCAGTCTTGCATTGCTACTATAGTGGGACATCTCTGAGAGTGATTCAGCTGTGATATACTGTGTACAATAAAACCCTCTTAAAGTCTACTTATAGCTATACTTCATCATTACAAGTTCTTACATAATCCAGCTCTGATTTCTATTTCAGGGTCCAGTATATGAGTGCACATGCCACATTTGATTCACAGCATGACATCATGTGTGTGATAGAGGTATCAGTGCCCACATACTGTACTGTGTTGATAGCATATTTCCTCTCTCTGATAGAGTTAAGAGTCTCTTGACATGCTGCATTCCAATAAACCAGCTTTTCCATCTACTCCAGCTCCATTCTGATCACTATTTACCCCAATTTCACTTCTCTTCACTTCACTGTGGTGGCAGCGGTCCATTATTTTTTTCCAGTTCTTGCTGCCTGTCATCAGATTCAATAAGCTCCATGTAAGTAACATCAGTGCCATCACAAGAGAAGCTTCTCTCTCGGCTGTCACGTCTTCCTTTATCCTCTCCATCTCCTTGTTGCCAAACATCCTCTCCACGCTCATCAAATCATTTCATCAATGCCCCACTCCCAAAATGCTTGGAGAGCTCTGCAGCGTTGGCACGGAGACGTCAGAGGGAGCACGCCTGAGTGGAGTACTCAACACTGAATTTGATTTGTGCCCGCTGGTAATTGGATCACATATCAGCGAATGAGGGGGGATGATAGACTATTGCTTTTCATAGTTGGGAGAAGAGGAGGCTGCACACAGGGTGGCATGGTGTGTGTAGAGAGTAGGTAGTCAATGTGTGAACAGTTTAAGCTTAAGTTTGTCAGTGAATACATTTTCCAGCTGTGCATTTACAGATGTTTGAGTCAATTTTAAATCTTTAAATTACAAACCAGTTCCCTACATCTCTGTTCTCCATAAGCCGGCTCCCCAAAACTTACTTACTCTGCACTACATAAGAGTATTTAACCCTCCTGTTGTCCTCGAGTCAAGGAAGGAAGGAAGGAAGGAAGGAAGGAAGGAAGAGGGAAGGAAGGAAGGAAGGAAAGGAGTGAGGGAGGGAGGGAGGGAGGGAGGAAGGAAGGAAAGAAGGACAGAGGAAAGAGGGAAGGTAATGGGGAGGAAAGAAATAGAGAAGGAGGGAGGGAGGAAGGACAGATAGAAGGAAGGAAGAGAGGAAAGAAGGAACAGTTGAACCAGATGGGGTCAATTTGACCCGGGAGGACGACAGGAAGGTTAATGTTATGAGACGTTGCTATTTTGTGTGTTGTGTTCACACGCTCTTGTAAATGTATATTCATGTATTGAGACACTTACTGACTCATTAGCCTTTACTCTACTCACCTGATAAGCTGATACAGGACAGACTCAGCTCTGAGGAGGCTCCTATCACATCATCCTGCAGGACAATAAGGAATAAAGAGTGTTAAAGCAGCTGGTGGGCAAAAAAATGAGAAGAATGTCATTTTCAATACATGAATTATAAGTATGATGTTTGTTTGAAGTAGTCATGTTTATTGAAGTTCAGTCATTCTTGCTGTAAGATAGTATGAATACGTAGAAGAGTCACAATGCTTCCCTCAAAATAGAGATACACCCTCTAATGTTTGTCAAACCCAGTGTAGAGAATGATAGGGAATGGCCTTCATATTAATAGATATATTATTATGTTATATGAGGGTCTGCAGCTTAAAATTCATAAGAGACACATTATTTCTGCCTCACTGGATTTAAAAAAAAGTTTGAATCTGGGGTTTTTTTTTCAGCACACATGAGAAACATACAGGTACTGAATTGGCATCAAGATGTTTAAATTACTGTTGTGATAACTGAGCTAAAGAAATGAAAATGTAACGCATGTTCCAGGTATTATCTTGACAGTTAGAGGATCATTTTAAAATGTTCAGTCCAGGTTTAAGTTGATATGAAGGAATCGGGGACGTGGACTTAAAGTCTCCACACAGAATACTTATTTAGGGCCCTTAAGAGAACATTTCTGCAGTACTAACAGAAACAGTACAGTCTGTACTGGCTTCCATATCGTACCTCCCTCTTCTACTTATATCTCTGAACTCCCCTTCTTCCAGTTTGACAGTTGGACCATGAAAACTCTGCATGAAGATGATAACAAATATGGATGTATTATAGGAGCTGGATAAGACACCGCCTCAGACTTGCAGCCAATTGTTCCCCAGTGGTCACTCTCAGTATTACAGTGAAAAATCCTCTTACAGATCAAAATGATTTTCCCTATAGACCACCATTGTAAAAGAGACATCTATAAACCTGCTGACAAGGTCAATTATGACTCTCAGTGCTATGAATTTTTAATCCATGGAAGGTTTTTTCAAACTTTCCTGGAGCCAAGAAACAGCATTGCTGACAGACAGAGACGCTGACTGCAGGTCTGTGTTAGTGTGGTTTGAACAGATATACAGAGACATTTACACTCATGTCTCACTTCCTATGTGGATTCTTAGTGAGAGCGAGTTTGGACTTTTAGGGAGGGGTGGAAGTGCATTGCTGTAAAGGTGTGCACTGGATTTATAACACAAGACACAACGAGGTCATCATTGTGAAACGAGATGGAGCACAAAAATACTTTTTTTAAATCTATTTTTTATTATCTTGTTTTCATTATCTTTCAAAGCCAAAATTGAAACTGAAAATAAAATTTGATCAATTGCTTGGCTCTAACTTTCTATAGGATTATAAAGTGTCCTTCAAGGTTTAAATCTAGATTAAAACCATGTTCTACTCTGGCAAGAAGGAAAATGTAGATTAAAGAACAGGAGGATGAATTATTGGCCTTAGATCAAATACACTGTTCCTCCCCAGTAGAGGTGTAGTAGTGGTGTAATGGAACATAGTTGATCCATGATCCGTACAGATCGCCCCCCCAAAATTCAGCAAGGAAGTGAACTGCTGATTAATTGCAAATTGTTACTGTCTCATTGAAGACAAAGTTAACAAACTGCCATGGACAGACAGCGTGTCTATGGGCACTAACAGAAACTTTGAATAGCATTGATCAAACCTGCATCTAATGAGTACAAAGTGGCATTTTCAGGTTAGAGTTACATGCTGACTTCTAGTTAGTGGTGCACTTTCTCATGGTAAATATTTGTTTGATGACTGCAGGACAAGATATGTTCTTATTTGTAAGTTATCATCAAGTTTTGATGATGTGGACACAGGCTAGTTTTTCATTTACTACCATATCTAAAAAGAAGAAGCTATCATTCCTCATGTGATATTTTAATTTAACAACTAAGTATTGAATATTTTAAGATTGTATTTAATCATTGGACACATTGAATGTTGTTTTCATTTAAGACCATGGTAAAAAGTTCTTTGATTCAAGTCTAAATAGAAAGCAGTTATTTATCTCTCTTGTTTTTTATAGCTTTTTGCTGAACTGACAAATGATCCAAGACTCAAAACTGTGATACAATCCAAAACCGATGATGAGTTGCACCCCTTCAGTGACTCACCAGCATCCTCTGCAGGCAGCCCAGATTGTTCCCCTCACTCTTGCCGTTCACCAATTCCTGGAAGCTGACAGCGTGGTCCAGCCTGATGAGCTCCTCACCGATATCTACAGTCTGGAGGAGACTATTTTCATTTCAACAAGTATGCAACAGGAGATAAAGAAGAGATGAGTAAATTAATATGATCGCTAGCAGACCTTGCCCTCGCTGTTGTCATAGAGCTTGACACTGGGCCAGGAGGAGATGTCAGAGTGAGAGTAGCTACACAGTTTGGCCTGTAGGGGTCTCCAGGAGGCACAGTGTGTCAACTGCTCAAACTCATCCAGGGCTTCCTCAGTCCACACTTCTCCTGGAGAACAGGGAGAGGACTGATTAGGAAATATAAATAATACATTTTGTGGAAAAAGTCAAAATCAAAAGGTAAAGAAAAAAGATGTCTGTATGATAAAAGTTATAAAGATGAAGGCTTTACCTTTTGGTCTCACTCCTGCTAAGTTGCACTCAATCGCCTGGAATGGTAAACTAAGGAAGTCACTCCTGAAATATGAATGCAGCAAAAGCAAAACGCTGTTAGTCTGAAAAGTCTGAAGTCTGAACATCTGTTGTCAAATTCGGATACTTGTGAGTCACGATGAGGAAATATTCTGCTCTGTCTGCCTGTCTCTCTTCTCATTGCACACACCAAAAAAAGTCCAGAAGTAGTGTCTTTATTCACAAATATTTAAAACAAATAGTTAAAATCAGTAAGCCACACTTCCAAAATAAAGTCAAAAGAAAGAGAGAACTCTGCTTGCTGATCTGATGCAGGTAGATTTACATTGTAGTACACCAGTATCATATGGTGTATAGTGGTTGTGTAACACATTATGTAATTAAGCTTTGTATGAGTGTGTATGTGCGAATGTCTTTCTATCTTTGAGGGAACCAATTTTGAAAACCAGCATATGAGGACATTTCTGCATTATGAGGACATTTCAGCCAATCTTCACAACTTCAAAGGGCAATCTGAGTGTTAAGACTAGGCTTTAGGTTCAGTTTAGGGTAAGGATTGGGTTTAGGTATTTAGTTGTGATGGTTAAGGTTGGGGTAAAGGGCTAGGGTCCTTAGAAGGACATAAAGACAAACATGTGTGTGTACTGCCTTCTTCACTCCCAGCTTTCAATATCCATCATGCTTGTCTAAAAAAATTGCCAACTAAAAATACATCATGTAGTTGTCTATGATTAAATCAAACATGTTAGAAATGTGTCATAGTGTATGGGACAGCTGATGATGAGGTAAATACATGTGTCTGAACAGCTTCTGTGGTCACTGCCAGGATGATGTAGATCTTTTTGGATAATCATCTTATCATTTGAAAAAGTTATAATAGGAACATCTAAATGTATAAAAATAAATGCAGTGGATCAGTTCTCTTTCACCTCATACGGCGGAGGCTCTCTTTGGGCAGCTCCCCATTGTCCCCAAAGTCAACATAATAAAGATCCACCAGTCCAGAGGCCAGGACTCCCAGCACCCTCGCCCTGTTCCATGAGTCGTGGTCTCGGTATGGAGCGGCCACGATGTCCCCCACCACCATGGTCTCAACTCTCTGCTCCTACAGAACACACAGACAGGGTTAACAACACACTGTGGTTCTATTTGTTATTGAGTATTATTTCATTAGGACAGGGTTATAACATCAAAGTAAAGGCACTCGTCCTTACAGTGGGGCTGCCGCTGTTGTAGAACCGGTTCATCTCTTCTATCAGTTTGTCCAGCTGGAGGGAGCGGACCCCTAGGATCTGGATCCAGAAGTGGTTTGGGTTCTCTGATGCAGAAACATAAACTTCAAGATGTTCGTCAGGCTGGAAGCTCAGGTCAGGACTGGGAACTGGACGACACACACAGGGAGGAAAATAGAATGAGATCTTTGTATGGAATGACTGTGTTCAAAGATAGATTGGTTCTATTATAAAGAAACTCACTTTCAAACTTGGAGATTTCAGACAGTGAGTCTGTAGACACACTCTCCTCCTCTTCTTCTTCTTTGCTGTATGTGTTGGTGATTTTAAGCTCCTCCACCTTATTAAAAATACGTTCTGGTTCTCCCGTGGTTCCGTTGGCGTGGATCTCCCCTTTCGTCTCTGCCTGGCTGTAGGGGCCGTTGTTATTCAGGCCCAGCGGTGCTTCTGTCTCTGTGCTGTCTGCTCTCTGATTCGCTGCCGTCTGTCCACGTTTCTGACGCAGGGCAGAAGACTGCGAGATCTTTGTCCTCACCATCATGTCCTCTCTGACTTTTTCTAGAATCAGCTCCTGCAAATACACCACAAAAAGAAGAGTTGACTTAAGATTCTAAATAGGATGTTTTGAAAAGGAGGACCCACAACAAGAAATGGATTATTTACCCCTGAACAATGCCCCAAATTTGGGTTCAGGAACAAAAGCAGGAAAGGTAATGATGGCAACACATTAAGTTATGGCTCATTAAGTTCCTGCTATGTGTCCACTGAATCAATCGTCCTTACCTTGGCCTGTGTCACTTCCTGTCTGGTCCCTGTGATTGTGACGCTGCCCTTTGCACCAGGACCCTGTGTCTTCTCTTTGGAACAAGCCACTTTGACCCCCGTTGTCCTGGTGATCAGTTTTAAATTCTCTCCACCACGCCCTGAAACACACATGGGGGGTGGGGGGGTGGGTGGGCACAAGACTTCAATGTTACTTCTTGTTTATGGGAAATATTGAACTAATAATAGTAATGGTTATAGTCTAAGAATCAATCTGATCTTCCTCTCTACCTATAATACGTCCAAATGCAGTCTGAGGGACCTCCAAAACCTCGGTCATGGGTTGGCAGTCTGTGACCAGGTTCTCCAGGATGCAGCGGGCCAGCAGGACTTGCTCCTTTGAGCCCTGCAGCACGAAACACACGGCCGTCTTACATCCTGGCTCCCCCGCATCTGATAAAACCCGGACATGAGCTCCAGACTTCTGGGTCACCTGAAGGACAAAGAAACAGAGAGGGAAAGCAAAGAGTTAAAGAATGAAATCACACACTGGGGAAATACACATAGTAGAGTCAGATTTCAGAGGAAGATTTAAAGTCTAATTTCTAAATTAGTTTTGACATGCAACTACAAAACTGGGTTAGGTTTAGGCTATTTTTTCAATAACAGAGGCAGTAGGCAAGAATACAATCTAGTTTGAAGTCCATTGCCTTTCATTTAAACGTGTTTTTCTTCAGAACACTGTTCAGAATGATGCATGTGCAGAATTTGTTTCACGTTCATTAGGCTAAACTTATATAAATATATCAGTAGTGACGGTGCGCAGGTGGTCGAGTGGTTAGAGCGCATGCCGTCTATGCAAACAAAATCTTAAAAAAAAAAAAAAAATCAGTAGTGATAAGGTATTGGGTACTGGCATCAACTGAAATAAATCAATACCAAGTAGTATGGAAATGTCTCCTGTCAAATGATACCTGCAATCAATCCTTTTTGCACCCAGAGCTAGAAAATATGACTATTTGTATGGACTTGCTCACAGCCAATCAACGCAAGCGTTCTTGGAGTTAATGTGACATGTGATTGGTCCACTGCCACAGCAGCTACAACCTGTAACTACAACCTGTCTGTGGTGGTGAAGTCATGGTGAATTTGAGTTCAGCAACACTAGATGCCTGTTACACCAGATAAAAGACAGAGAACTACATGTAGAATGAGAATCTAGTGAGGTACTCAGTTGGTATCAGTGTCACTTTAAAAGGTACTTGGATTGTTACTAGTATAAGTTTTTTAAAAGATACCTAGCCTTAGTAGTGATGAAAAACGACATCATCTACATCAGCATGGAACCATGGAGACAACATCAAATCTCCATGGTGATAAAATTAGACTGAACTTTGAGGTCCTGTCAGGTAATTGGGTCTTTTTTTTGGCAGCAGAAATAGAAGCTGTAGCTGAGAATACAAAGAGGACAATGAAGTGAACTTCAAATTAAGATACAGTCACACAAAGTAAATAAACTAATAAAATGACACATGGTGACTGAAGGATGAACGTATTGAAGCAGCTGCTATATAAATGTCCACTGATATCTATGATGACTCATCCATGTAAAGGTTGCCCCTCTCAATTTTCAATGGGCCCTGCTTCCAAACATTGCTACTGTGCAGTGTAATAGATCATTACCTCCAGTTATCAGTCGTGTTACACATAATGGAAAATAGGTTTCAGTGGAGTTTGTTGAAGAAGCACGTAGTGACAGGAGGCGGCATCACTAACTCTGTCAAGTTGGAATAGGAGGGATAAAGCTGTTGTGTATGTTATACTCATGTTTATGAGTGTGTATAATCAGAGAAAACTGTTATCATCAGCAGTAATAGCAGCATCATTATTGTTCTATATGTTTTGGAAGCTTTGTATCAGTGTAGTTCATCTCGTGGGAATCTGAGTAGATGGTACACTCCAGTTTAGTGAGGCTGAGAAGATAAAAGGCCAGTCAGGAGTGGATGGAGTAGGTGCCAGCTTGCTGTGAGGTTAAGTTGTTGTTGAGTTTCCCAGAGGTTGATTTTAGCTTCTGTTTCATTCCTACTTTATTGTTTTAGCACACACTCCTGCCTGCTTTATTAACATCCCTCTAAATCAGAAGTCTCTCGTTATCAAGCAGCTGAAGCTTGTCAAGGGCTTGATAACAGCTAATTATTAGAATCAGGTGTGTTAGAGTGGAGAGATACTTAAAACAAGCAGTGCAGTAGCTCTCCAGGAGCAAAGTACCATATAACATAATCTGCCTTTTATACACAATTACAAAAGAAAGAAATATGCAGAATGAATTTAACTGTGAAGTGTCTGCACCTGAAACTACATACAGAGTTTCTATCTGGAGGTAGGGCTGGGCGATATGGACAAAATCAAATACCACAATATTTTAGACCAAATAGCTCGATATCGATACAACAATATTATAGAGATGACTGTTGATGCTTTCACAAAATATTTATACTATGAAATCTTTGATAAATAATCATCAGTAATGTGGATATAAGGATATAATAACTCTGATGACATATCGTGATATTACGATATCCTAAATCTAAGACGATATCTAGTCTCATATCACGATATCGATATAATTCCAATATATTGCCCAGCCCTATCTGGAGGTGAACTACTCACCATGTCCAGAAACGTGGCTTGATATCTGGATATGTTCCTGTACACCTCTACAGGAAGTGACATCTTGGATAACTCAACCTCGGGCCCCTCACCTGCTAATGAGAACATACCCAGTCATTCACACATTCGCTTATGAGACATTAAAGCATGAAATTGGTTTGTAGCATGAACTCTTTAGAGGCAGTCACTCACTGTTGTAGGTGCTGCTGATGTGTCGGTACACAATGTAGCCCACCGTGGCCCCCACAGAGAGCCCCGCGGCCAGGGCCACCATTTTCCCCGAGCTCAGGGAGCTCTTTTGACCCTCTTTCACGGCGTCCATGAAGCGCTGCGCACCCAGCGGGATGCTCCACCTGAACACAAACATGAAACAAGTCTACGTTCTGCTGGTGGTGTTCTTGTCTGTGAGTACCCCCCTCCCCCCACCTGGTCCTGCCCATGTCCTCTCTCAGATCTCTGTCACCATGTATGACCTGCTGTCGTCGGTGTGTTGTTGCTGAGCAGCTGTGCGGCGGTCATGCAGCACAAATATGAAAGCATGAGCCAGCCCGAGGTTCTAAAACAGATCAAGTGTTCTCAAACTTTGTCATCTCACAGACCCCCTTATGAATTATTAATATGATTCCATCCGTTTGACATATGCAAGATGATGTTTTGTTATTATTTATTCATTGCTGTTGAGTTATGTAACTGTCATGGTAACTGCTCAGCTCAGAAGTTTTTTCTTGTTGAACAGGAGTTGAGAAAAACAGTCTCACCACGAGGTTCATTAAGTGTCTGTTCTGCTTTTTTAAATCAAAGCGCATGATCTTCATCAGGAGACGATGTTCGCTTTGTCATCACACAATTCTAAATGAGCAAATTTCAATTTTTTTGAGCATGTTGCTGAGAGTCAAAGTACATTTTTGGGCTAAAAACATCGTAATTGGCTGATGAAGCTCATGCGATATGACTGAAAGCTCCGGGTACAGCTACTAAATGGAGCTTGTGGCGAGGAGGACGACTCAACTGCATGATAATTGCTATAGAGTGAGTGAGAAACAGTCCATAACTGTGTTCCCTCATTTTTTTGTTACCTCAAATAGGGGCCCTTGGAGGGTCCCCGCACCCCACTTTTGATTTTGAGAACCACTGCAATGAGATTCTTACTATGTAGCCTTTCATAAACTCAGACTACATCAGTAGCCAAAACCATTAGCCCGGCGAACACGTGCACAAGCAGTCACATACACTCTCCATCGTCCCCTAAATGATTAAACATTTAGTGTGTAATCACTGTGCATGTACATACACACACTCACTCTCTCACACACACACACACAAAGCACTGAGCTTCTTCTTTATAAATGCACCAAGCCAAACTGCGGCGGCCCTGACCTGAATGCACTGAAAAGCTGCAGCTGCATACACTGAATACCAACATTACTGTAGTTGGGAGACCTCCAGTCATTCCTTAAAAAGTCACTGAGTAGAGTTTGGATCCAATTCTTTCTTAAGACTACGACACACACACACACATACACACACTATGAGGCAGAATGCACTGGAGGTAAGCCAACAGTGAAGAAGAAGAAGTACTGGGACCACGCAGGACGGAGGAGCACACAGCACCACCATGCAGATGCGTGTCTCACTGGGAGAAGAGGGCTCTGGGGCTGTAGTTGAGAAACACATGGGACTTGGACACTCCAACGTCCATCTCGGGAAGAATCGTGACAATAAGACACAAATCTTCTCCAATCCGGCCTCTCTGTGTGTTTTTTTTTGCTTACATCCAAGTTCAAGACTACTGACAGACAGGCAGAAGAGGGAGAAAGTTTCAGCATTTTAAAAGTCACCACAGGACAGCAGCTGTCTTCAACAAAGAGAGAGAGCATTAATACAGTGGTTAATGCACTACTTCCCCTGTGGTGAGAATGTGTAAACCGATGAGGCAGGCGTACCCCAAAACAAAAAGGATGCTGCCAAGTTCTATTGCGTGTTTAAGGTGAACCGATCCTCGCTTAGAAAAAGAGCAATTTAATGTTAAACTTCTTCAGGAAAAACGTACAAAAACTGAAACACGCAAATTAAGACTTTTCTATCATTTATCACCGGTTTAGATCAGTTCGGCATTGAATAAATTCTTTAAACGCCACTTTAAATCTCTTCATTGGATAATGAAGAGATTTACTCTGCGTAATATCACCCCTGCTGTATTTTGGTTGCTTGGTAGAATAATAGCTGGATATTTGTTGCATATGTAGCATTAAACCGAACCCAAATCAACCCGAATGAAAGAGTTTTAGTACTTATATGTACAGCATCTTTAGTCACGTTATACCAATAAGCTATATTTGCACAAAAGCAAAGCGACTTTAAATGTGGAGATTTGTAAACTAAGTTTGGCGTAGCGACTCTCGACGTTAAGCAAACATCATTTACACGACTGGTAAGATAACCTTGGCTTTTTTTATCCTCTAAGCCAAATTAATGGTAAACAATTCGTTTGTCAACACCAAGCTGTTAGCCAATATCACCTATAAATGGTTAGAATATATTTTATATTTCTTACGAGCTGTCAAATCGACCGCTAACGCACAAAACGCACACTTTCTCCTCTGAGCTAGCCAAGCTAGTATTAGCTTGCTGCTGGTTGACACATGCAAGCAAGTCAACACTGGGAAAAGGTCATTGGCACTCGCGCAGACCGTGACAATACAGCCTGTGCATGTTTAAAAGGTTTAACATACTTCAGTAATTCACAGTTAATATATTTTATCATGCTAAACACTTACAAACAGAACCCTCGCTCTCTCTTTAGAACCGAGTCCTCGTCTGCTTGTCAAGTTAGCCGAAGACAGCGAACCCAGAGGAAACAGCTAACTCTACTTCCAGTGAAGAGGAAACATTGAAGGAAAGAAGAATAGCAAAGCGAACAGTAGTGGAGCTGTTGTGTCTGAAATGACTCCTCCTAAATCTCAGGTGGACGTTTATGAATTAGAAATGTGACCACAACTGAAATATCGACTTTTACTTTGAAGGGTAAACCGGACGTGATGTTGAGACCGGTTAGCTTGACATCAGTGTGAGGAAATAAGATGCTGCTGGTACCCAATTCACAGAATCACGTAGGAGGAAATTGATCACTTCTCTCATCCTTGTCATGTAAAAACTCCACATGATCAGGTTATAGCATCAGAAAAAGAGAGAAATACTAATCAATACATGTGGTAAGCGTGTTATAATAGGTATTTAATAGGTTCTTCATATTCATATTCATATTTTTAACTTCTTAAATAGCTTTAGCAGAGGTGTCAAACTTATTTTAGTTCAAGTGAGCCGGGAAAGCAAAACCATTGCATAATAACCTATTATATAAGATATATATATAATGCAACTTTACCATAGTAAATCATCTATTTACCAAACAGAGGGATAGCCTGAGATGTCTTAAGAAAACTAGCAATTTTAAAAAATGTTAGGTCTTAGTGTTTCAGAATATTTTGCACAGAAGCTGACACCGATGGTTTAATGTCTGAGTGTTGTGTTTTTAAGACTGCATTATGTGTGAAATATTGTTTCTTCACACTGAATTCAAGTATAGTGTATATGAAGGGAAACTAAGGCACTGCATTAAAGAAGCATTCCAGAAATTCAGCACACTCACAACATAGATTTTTAAAAAGAATGATCTAAATTAGATTTTTTTTTCTACTTTTAGTTCCTGTTTGGTCAAGCTTTAAAAAATAAAAGCACAGTGGTTCCTATTCATAATGAAACTCATCAGCCTGACATCATGTGGGTTTGAAGCTATTTCCTAGGCAACAGAGGACAGGATACAAATATTTTCACAGGCTGAGCACAACTCCTCGTGATGAGTCACCTGAATGTGGTGTGTTTCTAGATACAACAGGAAGTTAACTGAGAACCAAATTGATTTCCACACTACAATCTTATAAATAAAAGAGCATATTTATTAACATGACATAATCATTACACAAACAAATCTGTCAAAAATCCTGAACATAGACACTTTAAAAAATACAAAATATACATTTATGTATTCTTGTGAACAACTATAACATAGTCCATCATCCTGCAACCCTCATACCCCCCCCCCCCCCAATCCCAAATATCCACTTGACAGAGGCTTTAGCTCCCAGCATGTGTGTGTGATCATGATATCAAAAAGCCCCCATGCTCAGATGAGAGAGTGTGTGTGTGTGTGTGTGTGAGTGAGTGTGTGTAGCAGTATAGATTAACATGTACACTGATCAAGACAAGAGCATTCACTGGATCTGATTCATGCAGCATAATCCATATGTTTGTCATGATAGAAAACAGGAAAAGTAGAAAAAAAAAGTGGTTGGGGTGTGTGTGTGTGTGGGGGGGGGGCGCGAAATAAAATAAACAGAAATATAAATGATTCTTTGCATTGTGACATTGGTCTTAAAAAATCAGCAGTTTTCCTTGCGATGTCACCACCACACCACAACGCTGTAAAACCAGAAAACCTTCTTTAAAATGACTTTGATTCACAAAATAAAGCTATGGAAGAAATCAAACAGGCACACATGTAAAAGTGAGCACACAGGTTTAACAGAGCTGTGGACACATACTGAAATCATGAGTTCAATTCCATCACCAACCCTAATACAGAAAATAAGCTTTAATCAAGTCAATGTGTCAGATTTGTGTTAAATGTAAATGTTCAATTCTTTATTCATATTGTCTTAAAATCAGTCAAATTTAAATAAATCGTATCTATAATCAGCTTATAAAATATCCACCAGGAGGACGTTTTTAAATGACCCCCACATGTTGCTAAAACCTCCAAATTCCCAGAGAATAAATACCAAAGCACATGACCTCCGTGTCCTGTGGAATAAGAGTGATAAAATCCTCTGTTGAAATTATATTTTAAAAAACTCAATATTTAGGGCAATTATGATGTAAATGTCACAAGATTCCCAAATGATTCAAAAGAAAAGAAGAAATATCTTTTATAACAGTTTATATCAGTTTATATGTTTGTATCACATCAAAGCATGGTGTTTAATTGTCAAGTGAAATGCATTACCATCCCACCTGTATTCTAATAACAGCACCACACAGAAGGCTGGTCTGACTGGAGGAGACCATCAGTGATACAGACGTGTGCTGCTGATGCTGATGCTGAGACGTGGATGTTGTGAATTTAAAAAAAAATGTTTAAAAGTCTGAACACAGTAGGAAAAAAAAATGTAAAAGCAGGCAGGGAAAAAATGTGGCGGGTAAACACATTTTGCAGATGATATGCTTCACTATTTCTTAAAATTTGTTTTATACATTTCCTAATTTGACAGTATCCTGAGCTCCTGTGTGTGGAGGTGTTGAGATATATGTGTATGTGTGTGAGAGAGAGAGAGAGAGAGAGAGAGAGAGAGAGAGAGAGAGAGAGAGAGAGAGAGAGAGAGAGAGAGAGAGAGAGAGAGAGAGAGAGAGAGAGAGAGAGAGAGAGAAGAGAGAGAGAGAGAGAGACAGAGAGAGAGAGAGAGACAGAGACAGAGAGAGAGAGAGAGAGAGACAGAGAGAGAGAGAGAGAGAGACAGAGACAGAGACACACACACAGAGAGAGAGAGAGAGAGAGAGATAGAGATAAAGAGAGAGAGAGATAGAGAGAGAGAGAAAGATAGAGAGAGAGAGAAAGAGAGAGAGAGATAGAGATAGATAGAGATAGAGATAGAGAGAGAGAGGAAGGCAACTGAATGATATGAAGCACCTTTCAGAAGACTCCAGTATGTTTAATTACCAGAGTGAACATCCTTTTATTATATGTATTCTTTTAGACCCTACTGTTTATATATATATAATCAAATCTGCCATTTACAGTAGGAAGGGACACAGCTGTGTGGGTTCTAAGCAGCATGCTGCCACATTCAGTTAGATCTATATATATATATATATATGTATATTATAATGTAGATATGTGTGTAGAAAAGGTCTGATCCGATTGAATCCTTAATCCAGCAGGTATGACCTCAGCTTAGCTCAGGATTTGAGTAAGAATATTGTGTTAAAATAGGATCAAATAATAGAGAACCTTTGTAGCTCGGAGGCTGAATCACATTATTTCAGAGGTAGTGTTACAACCCGACTCTGGAAGGAGACACACTGATATTAAATGTGAAACTGGATGAAAGTGTGGAGCGCGTCTCGCTGGATGACGCTTCCTGTAGATGAGAGCGGACTGTGCAGAATGAGTCTTTAAGAAAAAAAAAAAAAAAAAGGAGGTGGAGGACAGGAAGTGAGAAGTGAGGAAGCGTAAACCTCTTCAGAAACATTCCTCATGCCTTTTTAAAAACTAACTAAAAACCCCAGACAATAAATAGTTGCCTTTTTTTGGCTCTTTTCTTCTTTAAAAAAAAAGGAAAATGAATGCTTTGGAGTTTTTCCTTTTTTTTCTCCCCTGCTCGAGAGAATCAGCTGTTTCAAAGACAACAAACTCCGCTTATCTTTGATATTTGTAATAAAGCCCTCCCTCCTCCCACACCCACTCCCACTACCCCCTGCTGTGATGTTTGGTTGATGGAGGGGACTGCAGTGTTTCCCTGCTTTCCACAACTGACTTGACTGACTGGTTTCCCAGTGTTGCCATGACAAACCCATGTCCAACTTCCAGCTGTGAGGGGAAGGTCTCAGAAAGGAGAGTTCATTCCCAGCTTTGTTTCAAACTGCAGCTTCTGCCTCTTCTGGTAGCGAACTCGCACCCTGAAATACACAAAGGGGACAAATCAGAGTAATATTCTCTAAAAATGTATCTTATATTTTCTCTTACATTTGTGTTAAGAGAAAAAAATAAGAGAAGTTAAATCCAGATGTGCCAAATGTCCTTAACCACCCACACCTGGTCTTACCAGCTGTGCTGAATGATTGAACTGAATGGACTCATTGAATAATGAATCCCAGCTGATGTTAAATAGGAGACACATGGCTGATAGTTATTAATATAGGTAACACTCTATAAGAGCAGGTGTTGAGCCCATGTTCAGGATTCACACCAAAAATAAGGCAACAAGGAGAAGAACTTTAGCACTGTTTAACTTCAACTTATCATAGTCCTAATTTGGATCAATCAAGCAACAATAATTCTTTATACCATGAAATTAATAATCCAATTATTATAATGACTCTGAAACATCTTTGATAATATGATATTCAGACTTTTTTTATGTTCCTCAAATTTAAAACTTCTGTTTCTAAACTCTTTGTGAACTGTGACAATAAGAATGAATTGTAGATATGAAAGAATATATGAATATGTGGAAGTTCATATGTGTCTTCCTACACGAGGCTCATGATTGTTTATTGTACATAGTATTTGGAGTAGGGATGGGTTAGATTAATCGATGATCGATAATTGATTGTTACAAATGCTGTTGATCGCATGACATTTTTATTGATCAAATGCTGGTTTCAAATAGAAGTTGTGCGGCGTAGTGTGAGTCTTGAAGCAATGCATTGAGTTTCACTATGTGGCAGCAATGAGACATCTTACCAACGGGGGGGGGGGGGGGGGGGGGATATGTGACAGAGAAAACAGCTCAGCTACCTACCAGCTGCCGTAGATAACAAACGTAAACATGAAGAGGTCAAGGAGAAGTTTGGCTGGGACCTCTTCAAACTAAAAATGACAGAGTTAATTGTAAACCTGCATCTTGGCCAGGCTACCCAGGATCATAGCCCAGGATCATAGCCCAGGATCATAGCCCAGGATCATAGCCCAGGATCATAGCCCAGGATCACAGCCCAGGATCACAGCCCAGGATCACAGCCCAGGATCATAGCCCAGGATCATAGCCCAGGATCACAGCCCAGGATCACAGCCCAGGATCACAGCCCAGGATCATAGCCCAGGATCATAGCCCAGGATCATAGCCCAGGATCATAGCCCAGGATCATAGCCCAGGATCACAGCCCAGGATCACAGCCCAGGATCATAGCCCAGGATAGCCCAACATGCTAATCAACAAGAATCAGTAGGCTGGAGTTACTTGACTTTGTTAACAGTCACTACTGCAGCCTTTAGGTGAGTCACTCTGGTTGTTTTATGAGGCTCTAGTTAAATAAGCAGAATTGTGAAGTAACACTATCTCTCTCTCTCTCTCTCTCTCTCTCCCCCTCCCTCTTTCTTTCTCGGCTCGGCTGTCAGTCCGGAGTAATATTCTGTTTTTTGATTAAGTTGTTATTAGATTTGATTGTTTTTTTAGAAGTGTTTCTAAAAGAGGCTCAATTGTGTTTAAGAGCGCTCTATTGATTGATATGTGAAGAGGTTTGGCTCGGAGCTTTGGGCTCAGCTGCTTTTACAAGCATCCTGTATCATGGCATTTTTAAGATAAAAATAATGATTAATCAATAATTGATGGTTAATTTTCCCGATGATCGATCAAGAAAATGTATTCAAATGCCCATCCCTAATTTGGAGATTCATTTGATTTTTTATAACTTTTAAAGAGTATTGAATTTGGGGGAGAGGGTTAATAAAGTGACTCTACCAAACCTTATCTATGTGTTCATGTTCATGCTTCCTGTCACTTACACAGTGATTCTCTGTTAATATTCTGTACTGATTTCATTCAGACAGAAAGAGATGGGTTAGGGTTAGGTCATGATGTGAAGGAAGCAGAGTGTGTTGTGTTCTCTCTCACACTCAAACACACATCAGTGATGGATTTAAACACTGATTTTTGCCGTCATAGTTTGGATTAATCACCATGGTCACCCTGAGACTGAGTCTACACAGGTGATAGTAGTAGTGGTAGTCAAAGTAGTTTCATCTCCCTGTCCAAACATGAGGCGTTCAAGGCACAGTATGGAGTATAGGTCGCCTGTGTTTTGCCATGCTTCAGGTCAGTTTTCTGCATTAAACATGAGTGTAATGACGTTGATGAAAAACATGATGAGACATATTTAGACTCTCATTACATTCCTATCATTCCAGTCATTTTACACACTAATGTGATACAGCAAGAATCTCATCAACCTACACTCACTTTATTCTTTGTGCCAAAAAGAAGATACCGTAAACCAATGAATTCAACTTAACTTGGAGCAAGACTTTAATTGAATAAGTCACTCTGTGCTTATTTAGGTCTGATAAAATAAAACTGCTTCATGAGTGGAACTTCAAAGTGACTTGGAGCATTCATGACTTGTGAAAGTGGCTGAAAAATCCAACGTGCTATATGTTTCACTGTGATCACTCAATAATCCTCAATAATCCCACAGTCATTCCAGCTGCAATCTAAATCTGTGACATCTGCTTTTACTTTCTCCGTCGCTCCTTGCAGCTTCCACACGTTTATAATCGTCGCGTCCATCATTAAGCTGTGAGAGTGGGTGTTCGTACCGTATCTCGTGCAGCTTCACCACCTCGTTGACCACCACCACCAGCAGCGGGGACAGAGAGGCCAGCAGCCAGGCCAGCAGAGGGATGTCAGCCAGGTCAAAGGTCAGCAGGCTGCTCTGATCACGCCACAGCTGGTAATCCACCGTAGCCTGAACCACCTGACTCAGCAGACTGGAGGAGAGGAGAGGGTAGGAGGAGGGGAGAGGAGAGGAGAGGAGAGGAGAGGAAAGGAGAGGAGGAGAGGCGAGGGTAGGAGAGAGGGTCAGTTACTGAGTGGCTTTCAAAGTTCAAAGATCAGTCTAAAATAAGTGTGAGGTCACATTTTAGCAGACTCTGTTCTCCAGAGTGAATGAATTCTCTGTCTCTGATTTGTAGGATTAACTTTACATTACTGACACTTATTTTCATTAATGAAGAACCTGCTGATTATTTTGTGGATTTTTCAACTTCTTTGTGAAATGTTAAAAAAAGTATGTCTTGTGTTATGTGACAAAAATATTCTGTTTACTGTTACTGTTTTTTTTTACTATTTCTCCTTTAACAATGACTGAATGATTCATTTATTATCAAAATAGTTGAACATAATTCTCTTGACTTAATGAATTGA
This sequence comes from Scomber japonicus, assembly GCF_027409825.1. Taxonomy (NCBI): domain Eukaryota; kingdom Metazoa; phylum Chordata; class Actinopteri; order Scombriformes; family Scombridae; genus Scomber; species Scomber japonicus. The sequence goes on from NC_070597.1 coordinate 25,359,593, forward strand.
GCTCTACATTACATTCAGAGAATTCATTTTTCAATAACCCACAATGACAAAACATAAACTGAATATTAGATATGTTTATAGTAGATAGTAGGAATTTAACTCAGGTGATTTCTACATTATTTACTTGAGTCCACCTGTGCTAAATGAATGATGTGGAAAGACACACACTTTATATTAACATAAACATTCTCACAGCTGACATTTAGCACAGGTGGAAAATCAGAGCAGACCAAGCTATGAGTTGGAAGTATCTGCCTGCAGAGCTCAGAGAGGACTGTGTTGAGACAAAACCATTCCTGCTGCACTGAAGGTTCCCAGCAGCACAGAGGCATCCATCATTCTTAAATAGAGGAACAACCAGGACTCTTTCTAGAGCTGGATGCCCGACTTTGGCAAGAGAGACTGACCAAGAACTCAATGAACCAAGAACCAACGGTCACTCTGGCTGAGCTCCAGAAATGTTGTGTGGAGAAACTTTGTTTTTGCTTTGTCATTATGGGGTACTGAGTGCAGATTGATTGGGGGGGGGGGGGGATTTATTTCAACACTTCAGGCTGCAACATACCATAAATGTGAAAAGGTCAAGTAGTCTGGATCTCAGTCTCACATTGAGGAGTTTCAGACAGATTAAGATTTTATATTATGAGAGGATTTTACAGAGGAGGTTATATAAGATAATTTAAACCTCCATCTCAACTATCACAAGCTAAACAGCAGAACTACATGTAACTAACTTATCCAGGAATGTGTGCTTGTACGTATTTGATTGGCCAATGTTGTTGCTTTTTTTTTTTTCAGAATGATGCAGTTTCTTTTCTGTGTGGGAGCGCTCTGTTTGTCTCACTGTAATGAATGACAAGTCTGAGTTTTTCCTGCAGTAATAATATGAGTCTACTCTGTACACAGCTTTAGACTCAGTGATTAAGAGATTTACAGCTCAGAGCAGTCTGAGAAGTGCTGGCCTTTAAAGCTGCTTGGTAAAAAAAAAAAATCACAGTGAGGAAAAACACATGGAGCAAAAAATGTCCCTGTTACTTACACCACAGGTACAGTGAGACACCACCAGGTGTTGCTGAATGGACTCTTCCTCCACAGAGGCTGAGAGCGGTGGACGTAGCTGAGAGAGATCACCACTGACAAACACAGAGAAGACCTCAATTATTACAACTAGAAATATATATCTCCACCAACCAGGCACATTGCAGTTTACATCCATATCTATTTATTTAATATGTGTACAGTGAAGGTTAGTGAATGAGTGTTCCTACTTCCTACCTGTGTGTAAGACGAGGAACCCTGCCATGACTTTCTGAGTCAGTAGCAGGCCATTTGACAGCTCGCTGAACCAATGAGGAGCTTCGTCTGAAGAGCTGCAGGAAGATATATGACAACTCATTCAACACATTCATTACATGTATGACACCTATCAGGAAAATTAATCTATGGTTGGGGAAAGACTACATTTCCCACAACCCCCCTGTTTTAACGTTTAAAGACTGTGTAAAGTGAATTCAGACATTTTCTTCTAAACACATTAAATAGGTCATAAATGTATTTCTATAACGCGGTGGTGATTAGCATAAACCCGCCTCTGCTGCTGTAGAGGTATAAATACATTCAGCACACACTACTACTACTACAGTCTACAGTTAGCCAGTTAGCTGAGTTAGCCGCTGAGCTAGCAGCTGAGTTTGTAGCAGAAAGCTCTCAGACGTAGCGTCCGTGTTTGGGGTAGAGGTGGTGACTTTGATTGACAGGTGACACTTGGTAGGGGGCGGGGTTTCAGCGAAGTCGGTGGGCACTCCCACAGCGTTTGGGAGCAGAGAAAGAGGCTGATTTTTACACAACTTTGAAGCCTGATTTCATATATTTGGTGATTTTTTTTAATCATTCAAATTTGGCAGGGTGGTTAACAACACACTTTTCTGTGGTATGTCAAACTCAGAACACATATTTATTCTTACTTTACACTGACTTTAATAAGTGTAGTTTAACACTGTGTGAGGGTGAGCATGACATTGTTGCTACCTGGTAGTGAGTATATGAAGGCAGGTGACAGTGCTGTTGTCAGATAAGGTGAGGTTGTTGCTTCTGAGGCAGATTTCCTGAAGGGTGAAGCCGAACGCCACCAGGTAGGCGCACACCGTCAGGCTGAACTTCAACAGGAAGCAGCCCAGGAAGTAGTTCTGAGTCTGGCAGAGGATACAACACAACACAACACAACACAAGAGAGTCAGAATAAACTGCTTTCTTTTCATGAGGAACTTCTTATCTGTTCACTTTGCATGTAATGACAATAAACTTTATTTATAGAGCACCTTTAATACATGGGATGTAGCGCAAAGTGCGAAAAATAAAAATACAATACAATAAAACAACAGCATATGATACAAAATAAAATAATAATTATACAATTAGACAATTTGTAAAAATTAGAGACTAATTAAAAACCAGATTAAATATGTTTTCAGCTGTGGTTTAAAAATGTTTATTCCATTAATATCATGTGGAACTGTAAGAAAGATGTTTTTAAAATATAACTAAAATGTAAACATAGCAGAATGTATTCAGTGTTTTTTCTTAATAAATGTCTTGGGGGGCATTACGCTTTTATTATGGTAACAGTAGAGAGAATCAACAGGAAATTGAATTTATTCCTGTCTTATTATTTATTTTCCTATTTATTGTTCTGCACAGTTTTTTGTCCTGTGGTGTATTTTCAGTTAGGTTATTTAGTTTTTTTGACGTATGGGAAGTGCATAAGAAATGACAACTAAATAAATAAATACAGAACATATATATGAATATATAAATAACAGATATAGGAAGTGAAGGGAATTGAAAGTGGGATGTTGTGGTTTCGTAGCATGTAGACTACCGCGATGTGCTGACATGTATTTAATATTAAAACACGTACAAATACAAGAAGAAGATGAAGAGCACAGATATGGGGATTTCCTGTCCTTCATGAAAAGCCAGCGGTGGACGTGCAGCAAGAACAACGTGCACACAGGACATTTCTTTTTTTGGTTTTGTGCTATTAATAATTACCATGATAATGAAGAAAATTTCTTCTAGAATGATTCCAGTTGGTTGGAAGGATCTTCTCTCACTCACTGTACATCATCATGCACAGCTTCCACTAACTGAAGCTGATGGAGCAGCAGTAGATGGGAGTTCTTACCTTCCTGGGAATGGCATCTAGGTTCTTCCCTGTAGCGACTGACATGACTGAACTGTCTGGTGGCTTCCCCAAAAGAGACACACTGTCAACACCATACGAAGTCGCTCGTTAGTACTACATACTGTTCAACATAGCACACAGTGGTCAGTATTAATAGTTTGTTAGGTTGTGTGTGTGTGTGTGTGTACCTCAGCAGTGGGCAGCTGAAGCAGGACAGCCAGAGGATGTCGGTGGTGTTTATGGGAGGAGGGAGCTGAGCTAGACAGGCTAAGAACTGCAAAAAAACACCACATTTACTTTATTTAGTCAATATCACTGACACTCGCTTTTTTTTTCTTGCTGTAATGATTCCTCCTGTTCATACTGACCATTAGATGATTCCTTCATAATGTTTACAATGGAAGTGATGGGGGACTAAATCCACAGTCCACAATGTATTTATAAATTGATCTGAAGCTAATATGAAGCTTCAGTGTCCAAATGAGTCAAATCTTCATCTTCTATGTTTCAACGTTACAGTGTTTTTAGTACCAAAGTCTTTTTATTACTATACTTCCACCACAGCTCAACAGGGAAACACTAAGAGGGAATCTGATGCTAAAAACACAGTAAATGTGTCAGATATCACTTGATATGACTAACTCATATAAGCTTCACATCTACTTTGAAATGCTCAACTGTGGAACTTCTAATGGTCATTATTAACAAGAGGAATGATTGCATGTTCCTGACTTTTGTTTCAAGAACACATGAAAAATTGTGAACTGGTCCTTTAACTACATACAGTTTGCTCTCCCGTTCAGAAAAGTAGCAATAATATACACACAGATAAATAAAATAATGTATTTTGTTTTATATGAGATGCAGCTTTAAACATGGATCAGTGATCAGTGTGTGTGCTGTCCTCTCTCACCTGGATGATGACCAGACTGAGCTGACACTGCAGCAGGAACAGGAAGCACTTGCGGATGCCGTAGGTGGTGTGTCGAGCCTGGAACACATTCAATGCCAATTCAGATAATGAACGTGACACAATCTCTGATTGACTCAGTATCAGTGTGTCTGTGTGTGTGTGTGTGTGTGTATGTGTTGCACCTGCTCTATGAGTTTGACCATGCTGACGCTCTCTCCCTGGTGGAAGGTGACGGAGCAGCCCATACTGTTGAGCTGTCCGGAGAGCCTCAGTGGAGACAGACCCTCCACCTCTCCGTTGAATCCTCCTCCTGTGGCGTAGCCGAACGTCTCCCACGAACACTGAGACGGGTACAGAGGGTCCAGACCGATGCTGTGGAGGAAGAAGAGGAGAGCTTTAATCTATCTATTAGCCTTTATAATCACATACAGGCACATGGCTGTTTATAGCATAGAGGAATATTAATACTGTAATGGGATATGTGTGTTTTTCTGTATACCTGACGTCACTCTGTAAGAACAGGCGGCTGTTACGGAAATTGGCAGAGCTTCCCAGACAGCATGTAACCTCCCTGTTCTCCTGCATGATCTTCATCATCTCGCACATTGCTGCAATGTAAAAAAAAAAGATCAGTTTTGATCTTACGACAAACCCAGAATCACAGAAACAGTTTGTCTTTTTTCGCAGCAGCTGTTGAGATTGTAAAACACAAGAAGAAGATGACTCACTGTCAGGGGTGCAGTCTGTGAAAAGTGGCACCAGGAGAGGCACGTTATCTATGTTCTTCAAATGAGGACGAACCTGGTGGATACCACGAGGTAGCTTGGCCTGTGAGAGAGCAGGAACAGTGAAAAAAAAGACTGAATTAAACAGACTGAATGAAACAACTCAAGTTCAAAATGTAAAAGTACTTTAGACATATGGAATCCACTTCTTCTCTAACTGACTGGAAAGCCTGTGAATGCATCAGGACTGTTTAATACAGATAACTAATGTTGATTTCTTGACTGTATGAGTGAGTTTTAAAGGGACTGAGTTGCTGCTTGACTCAGAGACAGTCCATTACAAGACATTACAAGGATTCCATGTGTCAAATGAAACAATGGGATGTAATAACTTCATATCATAGACTACTGCAGTAACGTTTTATCTTTGTGTATTGAGTTTGTTTTTTTGGGTATGGATGTCAAGATGTAGGTTTTTATATTAATATTAATATTACATTTTATTCACACAGCTTTTTACAATTGAAAATCAAAACTTTAAGTGCTAACAAACTTTTGGTATGTTTTGATGTCGGTTTATAATATAATTGAAAAGTTCTAAATGAAATATTCAAAAAATGTTAAGCGACAATATTTTAAACCCTTAGACCCAAAACATGCAATACATACTGTAATACTATTACTGACACTGTAAGTATAATTACAGTCAGTATAATTATATCTTGTGTAACCCTGTTCAAAGGAAATAACACAGCTGGTTAACAAAGAATAGAGAGAAATGAGTGTGTTTTGTTGGGGTGAGTGTGAAGCAGATATTATAGAGGGAGAGCAGAGCAGCAGCAGCATCACTGGTTTTAATAAAGCTCTAATCACCCTGTTACAGTCCTCCAGAAAGCTGGGCACATCGCTGTCTGTGGGCTGGAAGCTGGCCAGGTCAGAGTGAGCTTCCTCCTCTGGCAGCAGAGGACCTTCTGCTTCATCCCGAGAGTCTGTGTCACACATGAAGACAATCTGTTAGATATGCTGTCTCTAACTGAAAACCACCAGATGTGACACATGTTAGAGGTAGCAGGGTACCCTGGTTCAGGTCTTCGTGGAGGGAGCCGTGACCGGGGCTGGATGGACCTCCATCACACGGACTGTCTCCGTTCGGAGTCAGAGAGATGTGACAGTTCCAGCCTGTCTCTAAACCCATCTTCTCTGCAAACACCTACACACACACACACACACACAATTATACACACATTAACAACACAGCATGCACATACTGTATATACACTTCTGAATGCTGCTATTACTATTGTCATGAGTCATCCTCCTATTATTATCCTTAATTCTTAAATGTAAGTGCAAACATACATACAGAGTACTCAGTAAGTACATATACATAGACAGATGCTTGTATTGAAATTGTGTAATAAATAATACATAAGAATATTGGACTTTAATGGTGAGAGGTAAATTCCTCCAGTATAATGCTTTTAAAACTTTGTATAGATTTTCTACTACAGTTATCTTATATTTGATGTATATGTTCTTCATGTACATATTTTTCAATCATTTGTTTGTCTTAATATGTGCTACAGGTGATTTTTTACACCAAACACTGTTAACCAGAAACAACCTACTTTTAGTTTTTTAGTTTAGTGTAATTCGGCCATTAAACTCAAATACACATGAATATATAAGGTCAATGATCATATGCTCTTGTTCTCTTCATCGCTATAAGAAATAGTGACAAACCTAAAGGTAAGAATAAATAAATAATTAAATAAAGCAGTTTGTGACTAAAAAGGTGTAGGCTGAAGCAGTTGCTTAAAACACCTACCCTTCTTACATTAGTCATTCCATAGATCCCTATGTACATAACTGTATGATGGGAAAATACATGTATTGTGCCAACTGATGGAAAACACAGCCAGTCATATATATAATAGATCAAATAAATACTTTCTTGTCATTGAGGCTTAGATCATCTACTATATATGAAATGTTTCTATGAGCTGTGTGTGCGTTCACCTTGCTGCGCAGTTCGTCCTCCATAGAAAAGTAAACAAAGCGGATGCAGGCGGTGACCAGGGCGTCGATGAGCCGCACCGTGTCCAGCCTGGCCTGGAACTGAGACGACACCATGCCCATGAAGATCTGCCCGCTCAGCGCCTGCACGCAGTCCTCACGCTCCACACCTTCACCTATACCCTCTGTACACAACGACAGGGAGAGACACACACTAATGAGAAAAGATGCACTCTTATTTAAAGTCTTTGTAAAGTAAGAATAAATATGTGTTCTGAGTTTGACATACCACAGAAAAGTGTGTTGTTAACCACCCTGCCAAATTTGAATGGTTAAAAACATCACCAAATATATGAAATTAGGCTTCAAAGTTGTGTAAAACTCAGCCTCTTTCTCTGCTCCCAAACGCTGTGGGAGTGCCCGCCGAGTTCGCTGAAACCCCACCCCCTACCAAGTGTCACCTGTCAATCAAAGTCACCACCTCTACCAGAAACATGGACGCTACGTCTGAGAGCTTTCTGCTGCTAACTCAGCTGCTAGCTCGGCGGCTAACTGGCTAACTGTAGACTGTAGTAGTAGTAGTAGTAGTAGTGTGTGCTGTATGTATACCTCTACAGCAGCAGGGGCGGGTTTATGCTAATCACTAAATCCTGAACACAGAAATCTTGAAACACAGTTTGTGAAGCCTAGCTCCACAATTCAAATCTAAATGGTAGAAATGCTTTTTACACCTTTTATAGAAATACATTTATGACCTATTTAATGTGTTTAGAAGAAAATGAACTGAATTCACTTTATATGGTCTTTAAACTATCAGCTCCTCTGTGTTTTATTGGTTACCGTCTGAGCTCCAGCTGTTCCTGCAGGAGTTGTGTTTGATGGGAGTGGTGGAGGGCAGCTCCAGTCCAGAGAAGAGGCAGGGGCCGTGGGTCAGCTCCACGCACTTCCCATTCAGCTGGCTGGACAGTGACACCTGCATGGGTTTGTAGGCGAACGCCGAACAGTAACCTGACAGACAGGCGCGCTGGTAGAAGTCCAGAACCTTCTTTCTGTAACAACAAAGAATAAAAAGACGTGTGTAGATTAGATTGTAGAGATGTAGATTTACAGCAAAGTGGGAGAGATTCTGCACCTGTCTGAGCCTGAGAGGGGATAAATATCAGTTCCATCCCAAAAGTCAGTGCACGACTCCAGGATGAGGTCGGCCGAGCCGTGAGACAGCATCTGGACGTTATCTGTAAGGCAGAGGTCAGAGGTCAGCACAGACAGAGTGAATCAAACAGCTGTATTTGTTCAGTAGACTGGTAGGTAAAGATAAGCGGGGTGCTGGACTCACTGGAGGAGGAGTCTCGTACAAACAGGGAGATGAGGTGGGAGATGGGAGGCTGGCGTTTGATGAAGTAATGCAGGCGGCGGGACGACAGCTCCTTGGGCTTCTCTCCAGACGGCAGCTGGTACAGAGCCAAGTGGTTCTCCTGTTTAAACAGCTCCCTCGCACCAGGAGTGAACCCTGACACATACATAACACACACATAACACACACATTAGACACTTTATCTAGCTCTGAAAACTTATCTGTAGTCACACAAAAGTTTTTCAAAGTAAAGCACTTACATCCATCAGTATAACAACACATACAATAAAGTTTATTGTTAAACAGTAAAATATCATTGTCAATTACATATCTTTGTCATAAGTGTTTGATAACCACATTTGAGTGATCATTGCAAAAAAATGTGTGTTCATGTATATATTCTGTGCATATAATATCACCAGCCAATATGTCAATATCTAGTATTGGTATCAGCCCCTAAAATCTACGGTCAGGCCCTAGCTGACGTGTTCCTTTATTACCATGAACAAACACACACACACACAGACACACACACACACACACACCATCCTGCTGCCAGAAATCCTCACCAGAGCCCCAAATGTGGATTAATCCACTGCTGAAAATAGCTGAAAATCTGTATGTCATCCTGTCTGAGTAACATCTGCTAAAAAGTGATCAGCTGTTTGAGGACATGAATGAATCTTTTTTTAAATAAAAATATATATTTGTAGGCAGCATGTAAAGGTTTGTTGTCATTGAGACAATTATAGAATAACAGCAGCCTTATCCTTTAATATATTATCATCACTGTGGGTAAATGTACTGTATATCATGTGATTAAAAAGTCATTTTAAGAGGAAATCAGAGCAAAGTCCTTCCAACGGTTCTGTTGTTGTTTAGTTGGGTGAACTAAAACCTCTGCAGTGACAGCAAAAACTTGTGGCCTTCATCATCAAAATCATGTGGAGTGCAGCTCTCACTCTAACTCATATAAGAGCTTTCTTCTAGGATAAAATGTGCCTTAATACATAATTCATGCGGTGAGAGATGACAGTCAGATCAGCTTTTCTCTCTGAAGGAAACTCTAAACCCACGGAGCCAAACCTTCTGAATAAGAGCCAACTGATTTCTGTGTCCTAACATGAACCTGACTAAACCCGACTAAAGATGGCTGCTCTGAACCTACAAACTATAACAGCTGTTTCCATCACACCCCCCCCTCACCTATGAGCCTGGAGAGTTCGCAGAGCCCCCAGGGGACGCAGACGGGCAGTACGGTGCCGTGGCTCTCCTGCAGAGCCAGGTTAGACAGATGGTCGGAGAAGCGGCAGAGCTGCTGGGTGACGCTGGCATTGCAGAGGTTCAGCATGATGTTCAGACCCAGAGGTTTGAGGGAGGGGAGGTGACACTGCCAGGACAGATCATCAAACTGGATGCTGGCTGGATTCTGCTGGTCCTGGGACAGGCTCAGCATCTCCAGGTGGTAGTCGCACACGAAATCGTCCGCCTCCGCCTCCGGACAGCCCATCCCGAAGTCCTAGTGAAGCAGCATAACATCATCAAAATCCACATTCATAACACTTCTCCTTACATTCACGCCTATTGAGCCGTAGCTGACCTGGGCCTGGTCGTCTTCGCCTCCCTCCGTGTCATGGCTGAAGCTCACGTTGGATCCAGAGTGGTGTTTGGTGCGTGTGTGCACTGGCTGGCAGGAGCGGAGGAGCCGGAGCGTGTCGCTGGAGCGAGCCGTGTCGTGTGATGTCTCGCTGGGTTCGGGCCCCTCTCCCAGCTGGGCGGAGGGCTCTGCTGGTAAACAGAGCAGAGCCTCCACTTCCTGTGCCTGGACAGCAGGAGAGGATGCATAAACTGAGCGTCATCCCTGAATGTTAATCACAGTCAGTCATGTTTTTTTAGCTTCTAACTTCATGTCAATGCTTTCCCTTTTATTTCTGTCACAGTACAGCACCGCCCTGCTATTTACTAAAGGAGTCACCTTATAAAGTCAGGATTACACTAATGATGAAATCTAGTGCATCTAATCATGGATAGGTGGCATTCAACAGGCTAATATTAGATCATTTGTTGGATCCAATTTGGAAAAAAGTAAGAAAAAAAAGTTAGAAAAAAAATGTCAGACTTTTAGGAGAGGACTAAAATATATTCAGACTTATTGTTCCTAGCTTCATTTTCAGCACACATACTAATTTGGCCCTAAGACCATGAATGTAAATAAACAGTAAAAAGTGTTATTCAGCCATTTAAAACACTGGCCTGTTAATATATTGTGTTACTGGACCATCAGTCTGCTAGTAAGGCTGGAAACTGACTGACAAAACAATTGAAAAATATCTTAAAACTAGATTTAAAAGCAGCATCATGTTTGTTTAAATGTACATTTAGTATTTGTGTTGGTTTTATATCATTTGAAATGACATTCACACCATTTTTGACCAAAAGTCAGACTGAATACTCCTGAAAATGTCAAATGGTGTAACCACAAAAGAATGATAAATATTACATATTTTATCCAGCTACAGTGTATTTAAGTGACTTATACTAATAATGACTTCATTTAAAACATGTTAATGTTTCCTGATCTCCATGATTCCTCAGATTAAATGTAATATCTGTATTTCATTGAATTTCTCCTTTAATGGCAGCAAGAGCGTTTTAGTTTTAGTAGCTGGTTGTAACAGTAGTATAGTAGTTTTATTAGTAATGATAGAGTACATCATCAAAAGTGTATAAAAAGGTCCAAGTCTGTAATTTTATTTAGTGACATTTAAAGACCAGTTTCCCTTACTCTAACATCCAGAGTTTTAAACTTGATGACCAGAATGTTGCAGACCACCAATCAGAAGGTATGTTAACTAGAGCCTGACCTACATATCGGCCAGCTGATATTATCGGCTGATATTGGCCTATCACAGATATATCAGTATTGGTGAATATGTTGTCCGATATGTGCAGATATTTTTTCCAAACATTTTTAATTTCATTTTTCATATTTTCAAGTCATATAGGCAGCATTTTATCTATATTTGATCATTTTTCTTAATTCAAGTTTAATATATGCATGTTATTCATGACTAATTATAATCACATTATAAAACACACACACACACACACACAGACACACACACACACACACACACCTCATCCCGATCATCATCAGTCTCCATTCTACAGTAGGAGTTGACAGACAGGTCGTCTCTCAGATCATCCTGGCTGTTGTGAGGAGGTTCAACCCGTCCACTGAAGAACAGCACCGTCTCTGGACTGGGATTGGGCCATGACAGGATGCCCTGCTTATCTACACAACACAGCACCTACACACACACACACACACACACACGGAGAACAGAACAGAGAATGGATTGTTTGTGGGTCACATTTGACACCATAAAGGACACATATGGCTTAACAAATGTAATGCCATTTTTGGAATGTTAGGATCATTTGTTGATATTTGCACACTTGTGAAGGTAAAACATTTACAAAATAAGAGCTGAACTGGTTCATTTTCTAGAGAAAACCAGTCACAGTGAGTTCTAATAGTAATTCACTTTTTTGAATAACTAATTGTAGAAAAAAACAATCTGTCAGAACCTCAAAATGCAAGAAACTGCAACATCTGATCAGATTCTCTTCACAGAGGAACAACATGCTTATGATTATGCTTGATACAACTTGTAATGTGTGTCAATACAGACCTGGAGTTTAGTTTAGAGAAACTATTACAGTTTAAAGGACAATATAAAAGAATTGATGAGAACATGTTGAGGCCTGCAGTACTTACAGTGACAGACCCCAGAGTGTGTAAAAGACTGGAGGTGTAGCACAGTGTCTGAGATTCTCCCTTCAGGACTCCAACCAGGTGTCTCCACACACACCGCAGCATCTCCTGCACATGGCAACACACACACACACACACACACACATATACATTCAGTCAGAAAACTGCTTTCTACTACCTACTGGAGTATGGATTGGTCTCACTGCATACAAACCATTTAAATGAAACTCTAAAGTCTATGAGTAGTAGAAGTAAAGCCAAACAGCTACTGACTGATCATTAGAAAAAGTAGCTTTCATTAACGGGGAAAATGATCCACACCAATTCTAAAAGAAATCATCACATCTGCATCAGCTTTCTGATTGGACTAGAAAGAAAGAAAAAAAGAGGAGGCAAAGCTTCTATACTACGATGCTAATGGCACAAGGTGAAGCCTAGTGCAAGCTGCAGCGTTTTGTGAGTGATCCAAAACACATCCATGCAGATTTTGACTCTTTAAAGATGGAATCCATGATGACTCAGCAGGTGTGTGGTGGGGGGATTGGGAGGGGGGGGCAAACTGCAACAATCATGACTTGCTGAAGGGAAACGTTGGTGAACATTTGTGGTCAGATTCCTCTCCTTGTCTCCATCATACATAGTGTATGTGATGCTTTCAACATGTTAAACCACATAAATCATCAATGGAGATCATTACACAGCAAAACCACACCATCGTCATTTTAAAGTCACTTTAAAGTTTTAGTCCTTAAGATTTTCATTATTTCAAATCCCATTTCAGAATGGGAGGTCAGAAATGTGTCTGCAACTGTTACTCTATGTTTATATATTCTGTAATTAGCTTTCTATAAAGTAGCTGTCAATATTAGTGGTTAATAAAGCATTAAAATGACCTACACTGATGCATTCATGTGCTTCAACATTACTGTTTATCATTGTAACAGTTGTGTTACATAACTGCTAGAACCATTCCCTACACTCCTAACCCATTACAATACAGCTGATCATCAGATTATCAGCACATCACATAGATGCTAAGATATTAGAAAGCATCATATTACTTTCTTAATGTTACATAAGTGTACCTGTAATTCTACTATATGTCATTCATACTGTGAAGCAGCCATAGAAACTGTATGTGTTACTGAGGTTAGCACTGACTGCTGTTCAACACCAAACATGTCTATAGGACAAGACATTATTTGGTGCTTTTCATCAGTGGATCATTAGTATTTTTTTTTAATCTTGTCAACATGTCAATAATGTCACACAGGCTGAGATTATTTCTAACAGTGCTTAAACACTCAGGTGGATGCTGATCATTTTCATTTTAAAAAACACTCTTAAAATGAGAATACATTAATATGAACATAGTCTCAGTGGTGAAATAAAGTGAATTCCACTGAAACTGAAGTATTTTGCTTTGTGTTGACAGCATGAGAAGAGACTGCTCACAGCATGATGGAAATGACTGACTTTCCTCTTTATTTTAACATCATGCAATTAATGTCATCAGCTTGCAATTTGTTTGTTGTACTGTTAACAGATGCACTGCTTCTGTTGTCCTTACCTGTGTGATTTTAGGCTATTCTGACACCTGCAGTAGTATAAAATGCATTTACTTTGAGCACCAGTAATCACATCTTAAGGATTAATACTTTAAATGATATTATAAATATTAAAGGCAAGGTGGAAAGTAGAGTGAATGAGGAGTCCAGAAGTCCACTGGATATGATTCACAGTCAGACTGGTGAGCTAATAGGTAGAGACTACATTTATTCAAATCTCACATACTTAAAATTCTAGCAACTCAAATAATAATAACAATAATCATAATGATAATAATAATAATAGCCAGATATACAGATTTTAACTGCATGTTTTAAACTGTTACCAAGACTAAAATATTTCCATGGTCATTTCAAAAGAGTAGGACACAAGGAGAGGAACACCTGGATTATCGGTATAAAGCCAGAGTGAGGCTGATTTCCAGTCATGCAGTGCAGGCAGACAAGCAGAGGTGGAAGATCAGGCACAGATTCAAGTGAAAGTCCCTCTCAGGATCACATAGTCCTTTGATTTAACACTTGTTCTATAGCCAGAGACAGAGAGACAGATCAGTGGTAATCTACTGATTTTCCTTTGGTTCTTCTTTGAGTACTAAACAGCCCGGCAACAGTGAGGGACAATGATTGGGTTTGAGAGGTCATGAGAACACAAGTCGTATCCATGAAGTGAGAAAATGATCTTAAAAAAAGAAAAAGGAAAGCAGTGACTTGTGTCAAGAGATGACTGGAGGACTTACATCCAGAGCTGTCTGGTCAAGATGTGCTGACTGATAATCCACAGGTGAAGAAGTAGAGTGAACAAAACCAAAGAACAGAAAACATGTTGTGCCAGATGAATAAATAACTGAAAGCAAAGTGATTTTATTAAAAGTGAGAAGAAAAAAAAGAAGGAAGAAAAAACACACCGATAAAATGAGAGAGGTTGTCTGAATCAAAAGATGGTCCGTGAACATTTCCAAGAGGGAAGAAACCAAAAGATGTAATGTGAGGGTGAGACAGTGACAGCTGTGTACAAGGTGGTGGAGGGGCGGGTGGTGGTGGGGGGGGTTCCACAGAGGGACTTGCAAAGTGGAGGGGGGGGGTGGACAGCGAGCGAGTGAAGACAGGCGGGTTCAGGTGAAGTTGGGAGCCAAGCGAGTGGAGGAGAGGAGGAGGAGGAGGAGGGAGGAAGGGGAAGGTGGGAAGGGGGGGGGGGGGTAGCGAGACAGCGAGAGGTTATACCTGGGAGGAAACCACTTCCGTGTAGCTGCTTAGAGTGTCCTCAGAGAACTTAGCAAGCTGGGGCAAGAGAAGAGTCTAGTTAAAACACAGAGGGAGGCCCTCGCTGAGTCTCCTCTGTGCGTGTGTGTGTGCATGTGTGTGTGTGTGTGTGTGTGTGTGTGTGTGTGTGTGTGTGCGTGTGTGTGTGTGTAAGAGGGTTATACTGATACAGGTTAAGAAGGTCTATACGGATCTGTTTGAACTGAAGGTGCCAAAAGACAACAGTGAAAATGTTGTGAAGCAGCATCTGGAATACATAGACACACACCTCTACTTAAAGTGAGGAGAGGAGAAATGAATGTTTACAGTGTCTAAACATGTTGTTGCTGTTATTGTTTTGGCTCTGTAATTCACTCACAGCTTTGGAAAGGGAAGGCTGCAGATAAATGCAGATTAGCACTAACACACTGTAGAAAGTCCAGGCAATGATTGGCCATAGACACTCAGCTGGCTCTAGCTTTGGGGTATCAAGGCTGTAAAAGTGCTGACTGTACCTTTACTTTGAGGGTATTAACCTTCATATTGGCTGAACAGTAAATGAGCCTATTTTGTACAGTGAAAAGTCTTCACTCTGTCCTCCAGCCTGTGACCCACAAACTGATGGGAAAAATGAAGGATCCAAATATTTGTCCTCCCCTCTCATCATAGTCTGGATTTAACAAAATAAACAGAGGAGACTGTGTGCGTCATGAGTAAGTGGAGTCTCCTCTGTGTGATGCTGGAGGGAGCGACAGTGTCCCACTCTGGAAATATAACCCACCATCCTTGCTAAAAAAGAGATGGGAGCAATGCTGACCACATAAAGAGCAGCATTAGTGATGCTCTGTTAGGTTTGTATTACACTGCAGATTCACTTGTTTTACACTTTTAGACTTCAGTGTGCTCTTCAGCTACTGAGAGGCAAATGAATTAAAGTCAGATGATTGATGTGAGCAGTTAAAAGCTTCTGGTTCTGTGGAATCTGACCACTGACTTGTGAATGTTAAATATACATTCAATATTTATCTTCTATTTAGAAAAAGTGAAGCATCATTAAGTCCATGACCGGATTTACCATACAAGCCATCTGGGCAAGTGCCAAGGGGCCCTCAGTTTAGTTGGGCTCTATGATTAGACACAAGGCTTGACTCATTCTCTTGATGTTGATAATTATGGTCAGTGCCAGAAACCCACTATGTCTAAAACTAAATAAGGAGTTACAAGGTTCCCACCTGACAGCAGCGTTATGCAATCAGAATAATTAGTTGTTTAGGGGACATGAACTCTAGTGCCCAGGGGCCCCTAGGGGTTCTAATGCAGCCTTGGATAATCCATATACAACTAAGAATGAATAGTTGGTTTAACATCTAGCGCTATTAGTAAACTATTACTAAGAAGTTCAATTATCCATCAATTAATAAACTATTACTCTGAAGAAAATAATTGATACGTTATTTTAAAGACCGTGTAAAGTGAATTCAGACACATTAAATAGGTCATGAATGTATTTCTAAAAAATGTGTAAAAAGCATTTCAACCATTTAGATTTGAATTGTGGAGCTCTTACTCTACACGGACTTTAAGTTCAATTATCCATCATGATTTCTTTACCTCCTGTTCATAAGGAAATAAGTTGACAATAAAATAGCAGCTAAGTCTTTACAGAGCTTCTTGTAAATGCAGCTGGTAAACATATGGAGGTCATGTATATGTAATCAGTCACACTGTATAATAACATATCATTGCCTCCTGCTATAGAGCCTTTATTGAAAACTACACCAACATATCAGTCTAACCCTCCAGAGTATGTGTGTGTGTATGTGTGTGTGTGTGTGTGTGTGTGTGTGTGTTTAGATATTAATAACATAACACACAATCCTCTGTGTTAGTAACTACAGCTGTCTTGTCTGCCACTGCACAACACAAAGTTAGAACTGTGTGTGTGTGTGTGTGTGTGTGTGAGCCTGCGTGCGCATGTGTGTTCCTCACCAGGCCAGCTGGTGATGCGCGGCTGAACTCGGCGAGGACCCTGGCTTCTCCGAAGGCGTTCACCAGCACCCACATGACGGGGAAGAGCAGCGGCAGGATGGGCAGAGCACCCATCACCTGCAAGTACAAAGAAACACACACACATTTTTATATCATCATCAATCCTGTATGTTCATTAATCCAGGTTAATCACTGGCAAAACACTGCATTCACTTATTTTGTATGACTTTACCTGAAGTTGAAAGAAATTGTAGCAGGGTGGGGTCAGACTGGGTGCATCACAAAAATAGCGGATGGTGTTTACAAGGAGGAACGCCACCTGAACACAGAGATCATTATTATAATCACTGAGACAGATGTGGCACATATCACATCTGGATGCTTTATAAGTAGAAAACAAGTGATTCTTAATCCTCCTGTTGTCCTTGAGTCAAAGAAGGAAGGGAGGAAGGAAGGGTCAAAGGTTAATAGAATATTGATTTCTCACCAGCACAACAGGACAGACAACTTTGGTGATGACTGACTGTACTGTAAACCTCTCGTTGTCCAGCACTGTGATTGGTCGAGACCGTGCCATTTCCAAACTGTTCCTGTAGGAAAACAAGAACACAGAAGATGAAAACGTGACATGACATCATAAAAAAAAAAAGTTAAATACCACAATCTTCACAATCAAAAGGAACAAGCTGCCCACCTGACTGGGTCCAGAACTGGAGTCCGCACCACTCTGAAGAGGCGGTGCTGCTGGGGGCGCTGGGGGCCTCTCTTCTCATTGGCCCGTGGGGAAGGAGGAGGGGAGAATGGTGGGAATAAATCTCCTGGTTCCAATACAATGTGTTCATCATCCTGAGAAAGAGAAGGATTTATTGTCACACGTTTTAGGTACACGGTGGAATGAGTCTTCTCTTGTGTCTGTTAAATGTGAAGCTACAACCAGGAGATGGTTAGCTGAAAGTATAAAGACAGGAAACACTAACACATTCCACTCATCAGTATCTCTAAAGATCATTACAAAACATTATGCTGTAAATTCTCATAATATCTTATAGTGGCAAGTGGCAACAAGACTACAGGAAGTCACTACATAACATGACAGTGTTGTTACTACAAAATAAACAGCAACAGAACTTCTGTGCAGGATTTAGACGTAAAAATAAAGGTCATTCACATGTACAGTACCAGTCACTTCCTCATTCGAGTGAATGGGAAGGTTTGTCCAAACTTTAGACTACTGCTGTGCTGTACATTAAAATGAGAGAAAAAAAAAAGTTCCTAAAAAATTTTAATCAATCTTGTTCAATTGACAAAAAGTTAGAAGTTAAAGATAAGAGTTAAGGAAAAGTAAAATTGTTAAAGTAATATAAAGTAGTTAAAGTAATGGAACCTAAAATAACGTAACATAACGTGAAGTTACATAAAGTAAAGTAGTTTAAGTAAATTAAAATAAGTTAAGTTAACTTGTGTTAAGTTAAGTTAAGTAGAAATATGTGATTTTCCAGCTCTGGGGTAATGTTAGTTTAAAAAACAAACATTATGACTGATGCTGTATTTGTTTAATGTTGTGCCAGGTGAGGGAGCTTGTGAGTAGTTGTAGTGGAATCCAGCATAATGTTCCTCCTCTTCATGTCTATACTACAGACAGTAAACCAGAGTAAATGTACTGTATGTGTATCTATACAGACGCTCACCTTAATTCCTCTGAGTGATGCAAATGCTTCTTGTCCAGGCCTCAGAGCGATGATGTCTCCTTCCACCAGCAGACTCACAGGCAGGTTGATCAGCTGGGAGTCCCGGTAGGTCCAGTGGAGGGACCACGACGGGGACGAGGGGGTGTACAGGTCGGGGTAGAGAGACGGAGACCACCGTACTTCACCCACACACCCTGACAGATAGTCTGTAGATGAGGAACATGTGTTACAGGTAGAAAACTGTGGAGACATGCTTGTCCTCATCAGTGTCATTTTGGAAGTTCTGTGCATGTTTAGTTATTTATTAAACACAGCAATGGAGCATTTATGACAGCTGGTATACTCAGAGCAGCTGACACTTGCTTTATCCTGCTGATGCCATTCAATTAAACACATCATGTTGAGTCCTAATAACACAATGACAAACTGACCCAATGACATTCTTTCAGTTCATATTGAATTAGTCACCAAAGTGTGTAAACTAATACACAAACACACACATGAGGACCAGCATGTATTACCAATCCAAGACAAACACACCATCTAAAATGTGATTACACTGAACTGGAGTCAGTGACGATAACACTGGTTGCCATGACTGCAACATCTGGCAGCAATGCAGACAGAACAATTTATCAAAGAGATGCTGAACAAAAAGCAGCTGGTATATTTTACATACTCATACACAGCTTATCATTGTTATTATTATATACAGTTAAGCCTACATAGCTTAAAAATGCATTAAAAAAACAGAAGTGTTAGAATCAAAAGTATCAGAATTGGTAGCAGTATCAATGACAGTCAAAGTGAAAGCAGGAATAAGACCAGAGCAGCCAGTTTGTTAGATAACCGTTGCTTTAAATGAACCCCAGTGACTGTAATGCTGTGTGGACACATGATGCATTCAAAGCACAAATGCCATTATAATTCTCCTGTATCTCCAGTGATGAGTCAACAGGCCTGAGCTGACTCACCGCTGAGCTGCGTGATGATGCCTTTAAGGCGGTGGACCATCTCACTCCTCTTCAGCTTCTCCTGACGTCCGACCAGCAGCAGGTTGAGCAGGAAGAGGAGAAGTAGGAGTGCAGCGTTCACCAGCTCTATGCCAGAACTGTGGAGGAGAGAAGAACGGCAGAGAGTTCAGCACAATGAGAGACACAGTTCTCAATGTTCTGGTGTTGCTAACATTCATATAACGTTACCTCAAACATCCTATCTGAAATCTACAAGTCTGAGTTTATTTTTTGATGTTTGAAGACAAGACACTGTTTTATGAAATGTGATGAGAACAATTACATAACTTTACAGAGGACTTTTATTTTGAAATAAAATAAAAATAAGAATAAAATTAAATTAAATACTAAAACAATCTCCAAATTATATAAACAATAAATATACAATACATTAGTGGGAGTGAGTTAATGTTAAGAATGATGCAACTACAGCCTATAAAGTCATTTTAAACTAAAATACTACAATTTGTCCCCATAAATTGTGGCTTTATATTATGTATAGAGAAAAATTGTGCACTTTATTTGTTATTTGCATGTTGTTGTTTACTCCAGCTGCTGGTATACTGCAAGCATATGTACACACATATGCTAAGTGTATAAACTTTTGAGGAAGTCAATGTGAGTACATGTTATGTTCATTTGTCAGTATGCATAATTAGTAAGTAGGTGTTATAAATAAAGCAGAAGTGTACAGGAGAGTGTAATATTGACTTAGCACACAGCAAGAGCAATAACAGCTGCTGTTTGTTGTGTAGCTACTGATTCACTACAAGCTCTCAGTTCTGTTCATCTTAAACATGCTCATTATTTATCACCACATCAAACATGGATAAGTAGATCAACACTATTGCTTATTCTTCTTATTTGACATCACATTTTAATACATTTATATTTTCTTCCCATTTTTACAGTTTGGTCTTTTTCAGACTTCCTTAACGGGACAGCTCAGCTACAAAGAGTCACCTACCTGCCCTTAGGCTGGCTGCCGTGGCAACACAAGAGTCCCAGCACCACAAGTAAAGTGAGGGCGGCCCCCGGCCAATGGAGGCAGGAGTGACGGTTGCCATGGTAAAGGAAGCTGTACACCCACTGTTCCTGTGAAAACATGACAACGGTAGCGATAGGTGAGGAAAACAATACACAGCGGGTTATGTAAGGAGTTTATCATGTGATGTGTTATTTAATAAATGATCAAGGGACTGTGCTTTCTATAAACAGATGGGAACAAGGCTGCGTGCGTGTGTGTGTGTGTGTGTGTGTGTGTGCGCGTGCGTGTATTCCTGTGCTTTTATCCTTATGAGGGCAAAACATCCTCACAAGGGAGCAATAATAATTTTTTAAAAAAACAACCTCAGATTGGAAGTCATGTGACCTTCATGAGAGAGTTAGAAGGTTTCAATCATCACTTCACAGTAATAATATTTGTATACTTCATGCAACTTTTTTTTTTTCAATGTTTTCCCACACTGTGATGGTGGCAAGCTGAAGACAGTAACAAGCCCGTCTGTAGATGAGGCATTTGCAAAGTACAGAGTATGATCTGTCACCATCTTCTTTTTTCCCTTCTATCTGTAGTTAAGATCAGCCATGCAGGCATACAGTGTCCCATGTGGATCATCACTCCCTACACACCCTCCCTACACAGACATGAGTCTCAGTAAGCGCTTTCTATATTTTACACATGTATTATTGAACATTATAAATCATTACCAGGACAAGCTCCATGTTAACTTATCTGATGATCAGGTGATCATTTCTTTAAGGACACAGTATGGAAAAATATGAGCAGTACTATAAATACTGCTCATGTAGCATCATTCTAATTGTGATATATATATATATATATATATATATATATCACTCACACATATGTACTGGGAATCGGTCCTGATGGGATTACACTCTAGAACAGGGCTGTCAAACTCATTTTCATTCAAGGGCCACACACAGGCCAATTTGATCTCATGTGGGCCAGATCATTAAAAAGATGGAGGAAGGGAAGGGAAGATGGAAGGAAGAAAGGGAGGATGGACAGACTGAAGGAAAGAGAGGAAGGACAGATTGAAGGAAGAAAGGGAAGAAGGAAAGGAAAGGAAGGAAGGAAGGAAGGAAGGAAGGAAGGAAAGATAGATGGAAGAAAGGGAAGAAGGAAGAAAGAAAGGGAGCAAGGACAGATGGAAGGAAGGAAGGAAGGAAGGACAGATGTAAAGAAAGAAGACAGAAAGCAAAGTGGGCCGGATTGGACCCCCTGGCAGGCCGGTTCTGGCCTACGGACCGCATGTTTGACACCCCTGCTCTAGAAGCATATATCTCCCACTTAATACTAAATGTTGCCTCCTGCTGTCACTGCAGCCAAGAAGCTGTTAGCCTTAATGTAGCGTCTGCTAAATGTCTCTTCCTCACCGTCCTGATAGAGTGATGAGTGATCAGTGATCAGTGGTCTGGATACACGAGGCCAGCCTGAACACTCTGACTGTGGGATGCTGCTTACAATTCAGTTAAAGAGACAGTGCATTTCATTTGTTTTTGGGGGGTAGAGATTAAAGCCCCACTGATAGATCCGTGAACCGATATTTACCTCTCACAGATATATATTGGTATCAGCAAACATGTTGTCTGACATTATTTTTTAATATTTAAGTTATATACGCAGCATTTTATGTATATTTGACCCTTTTTTAAATTCAAGTTTAATGAATGCATGTTTATTTGTTTTGTGTGTTTTTTATTCATAGTTAATTCTAATGATGAGTGCACTGATGTCATTTTATACAATAACATTTATTGTTAAACTGTAAAATATCAATGTCCAATACATATCTTTGTCTCAAGTGTTTAATAACCACATTTGAGGGATCTTTGCAAAAATAAAGTGTATTATGTATTATTTTGGATATGTAATATTACCAGCCAACATATCCATATCAGAAGTTTTTATTCTAAAATCTAGTATGGGTAGGGTCCAAGTAAAGATCCAGTGTGGGGGGTGTATGCTGGAGGGGGGGTCAGGGGTTTGATGATGTTAGTTCTCCATGATCACACAAGCTTACTGTATATATGTGGTGTGTGTGTGTGTGTGTGTGTGTGTGTGTGTGTGTGTGTGTGTGTGTGTGTGTGTGTGTGTGTGTGTGTGTGTGTGTGTGTGTACCTGAGCAGAGACTCGTCTGCGTGCGGCTCTCTGGTGCTGCTCCAGCAGGCTGCTCAGCTGATCCCGGAGCTTCTTCAGAGCCTGACCAGTGGACAGTCCCAGAGTCACATCCTCCTCCTGCAGTATCACACACACACACACACACACAGTCATTTATGCTTTTCTATTATCATACACACAGAGGCCAGCTCATGCTATTATATACATACTGCATGGGTCAGATATAAACTTATTAAGACACATACAACACTATCATACATTGATGGTAAGCATTTAATGATAACTGAGCGATGTCAAACAGCCTGTATGTGATCATGTGTCATGTGAAACAGACTGAGATATGCAGCCTAACTCTCACATCATGGTTAAATAAACTGTAGAAAACATAACAACAGACTATGCTGTCAATTTCTTGAAATAACACACAACAACCATTTATTTTCTACATATATACAGTATGCTTTTATTCTGAAAAGAACTGTGTTAGCTCCTTTGTTCATGGATAGTTATAAGAGCAATACAAAGGTTTGTTTAGTGATTCTTTTGGCAGTCATGTTGCTGAACCTGTTCCATGGTCGGACCTTTAGCCTAGCTTTACATGGCTTCCTAACACCAGTCTAACGTTCTTTATTATTACACTGCTAAGTACAATTTATAATAAGAATCATTTGCTTTAAACCCTTGATATGGACTAGACACACAATCCATCCTTACATACGCATTGTTCTGTCTGGATTTTGGGCAGTAAGTTCAACTTGTGTGTTGGGCTTCACTGATTCATCATTTGTGTTTGTGCTTTGAGTGTCAAGGTTTCAAGGTATTCATCACAAACGAGGGTACGATGGAGCATGAGTGCATGGAACACACACACACCTCACATACAAACACACACACACACCTTTGTTTTGGGTTTAGCCAAGCCGGAAAATGCTACGACGCTCACAATGAACATATTAGCGTGCTAACATATTGCTAATTACCAGAAAACCCAAAAAACTCCAGCTAAGACTGATGTAGAATCTCTTTAGTTCTGCAGTTATTTGATCATAAACACAATCACAGTAATGTTTGGGATATTTTCTCTCACTAGGAAGCATGACATGAAATACTCATAAACATACCATCAGAGAGTTGATAAGATAGGTGGATTAACTGACATGCATAGCCATTTCTACATCTATGTTGTTTCATATAGTTTCATATAGTTTCACTCCACCACACAATAACACTTGTTCATTTGCAGGTTTGTATGTGCAGCTGCAGCTTGTGTGATTGGACACGTGCTGAAATGCTGAACTTGAAACCTTACAATGTTTTAAATTATTGATTCATCTATTACTTTCACAATCAATCGTTTGGTCAGGCCTGTTACAATAATTACATTATCGACTCATCATACAATACCATAATTATTCATATTACAACATCTGAAGGTGAAATCAATAAAATCATGCTCTCAAATGGATATACGACGCTCTTTAATAATGATAGGAAAATAGCTCCAGGCCTGTCACAATAATAATGTTATCAATTTATTGTGCAATAACGTCTGTAACATATCTACATCATCATGTCTATATATGGACTTATCATATGATACATGGACATGACTTGATCATTTGTTTGACCTCAGTATTTCCACACTTCACATTAGCAGCTAAGAGGCTATTCATGTCTCATTGGTTAAACAAGTAGTGTCCTCCATTCCTCACTGTGTACTCTGCTGCATTATTATACTATTATATCATTATAGACTGTAGAAGAATTAACTCTGTCCCCAACCATAATGACAGTCTGTGGTTTTACACAAGTGTAGAACCCACTCTCCAATCCCACCCCCCTTACATAATTACTTTACATATTATCATTATATCAGTGGTATAAAATGATCTTCAAATGATAATATTGTTTATTGCGATTATTTCTGAGACATATATCGTCCAATAAAAGTTATAGTGACAGGCCTGAAGATGGCCATCAGTCAACAAACCAAAAATGTTCAGTTCACTGTCACAGAGAACTAAAGAAACCACAAAATATTCATTTAGCAGCTAGCTTGGGTTTTATTTCTTCAAAAATGTCTCAAAAAGATTTCCACCAACAATTAAACTGACAATTGTTTTTACAGTTAATTTATGCCCATCCCAATTTGTCCAACTTATACCCAATGTATGTCTCCATAGATTTAACAGTGCAGAACCCAAAGATATACAGTACAAATAATATAAAAATGAACTTAACAAATGACTTTTTTATGAATACTCTATTAATGAAAAAGGTTCAGTGTTAATCTCACTGCCTCCATTCATTCATTCATTCATTGTGTCCAGCAAACATAACACATGACATATTGTGTTCATATTACAGAGGCCTGGTGCATACGCCGAAGCAGCTACAGAGAGGAAACGGCTATATCTAATGTTAATGGGAACGCAACCTTTTCCCACACTCTATGTCACACTGTGAGGATGTGTGTGTATGCATATGTGTGTGTGTGTGTATCTGCAAAGGCCAGCACATACACACCACGCACAAACACAAACACACACACACACACAGGGTTCAGCTTTCAGGCTCTACATCCCCACACAGCCAGGCTATAAATACCTTCTCATTTCCCCAGTGTAACAAAGCCTCAACACAAAAAAAAAAAAAAAATTCTCCAGACGAACGTAAAAAAAACGCGCAGAGAGAGAGAGAGGAGAAGCCTGAGTGAGCCTGTAACCTGGGAAGCATGTAGACTAACCTTTGATGCTTCACACTGTATTGCACACAGAAGACTTGAATAAGTACAGCAGATGTGACTGAAAGAAGAGACAACTTACGCCGCTCCTCTTCCACAGACAAATCCCCTCTCTCATCTTCAGCACCATGACGACCGTGACTCTGCTCTGCTCTGCCTCTCTTTAAAAAAAAAAAAAATTAAAAATCTCTATCTCTGCTTCTGCTTCTGCTGCTGGGATACGGAGGTGAGAGAGAGGAGGAGGGAGGGGGGGGGGGGGTTGCCGACGTCTTACCGGCAGCTCCGATACGTGCGGAGAATTGTTACATTTCACAAAAGTAGCTGAAGAGATGGAGGAGAGAGAGTTGGTGATGCTGCAAAAAAAACCTCACCCAAAAAATGTTCTCTCCCCTCTCTCTCGTCACTGAGGCTGCAAACAACAGAGTGGGTTTGAGCGCTGCCAGCTGGACTCTGATTCAAAAAAAAACTAGCCGGTCTGGCTGCCTCTCTGGCACCGACCGAGCTTCATTCAGTTCAACGCGGTTCAGCAGCTGGCTGGCCGGGACACCAATGAACAAAATCCCTCACTACAGAGAGTGAAGAGGGTAGGGGAGGGGGAGGAGGGGGGGGCAGACATAGTGAGGGGAGAAAAAGAGGCTCTTTTGATGGGAGGAACAATACCAACCTGGCCTGTGTAACCCTGCCTGGCCCTTTTTTTCTACTTTTGCCAGCTTAGCATATTTTGCAGTGAAGGAGAGATTCATATAAAAAGAGAAAAAAAACTGTTAAGAAATGTTAAGAAGAGAGCTGGATTAAATCATGAGCTCAACATCACTCTAATTACACCTTTTCCTCATATAGTAACTGTATGCTAGAGTGCTAAAATAATCAATTGTTGCACCGTTATAATAAACATAAAACTATAACATTCATAACTGTTTGGAATCATTCACTGAATTTTGGAAAAAGTATCATTATATGTTGATATTATTGCAGTCTTTAAATAATAATATATAAGTCATAATTGTAAGAGCAGAAAGTGACAGCGCTGCATTCAGTGTTTTCAACTGAGTGGGAATTTCTGCTTCTGACTGATGACGTTAGATCTGTAATTTGATTAGTGTGGTATGAGCGTGAGCGGGTGCTAAAAATAGTTTGTTATTCATTATATCTCTTCAATTCCAAGTCTGCTCATTTGCCATTGCTGCAACTGGACCTATAACAGAAGGGAAGCTAAGCTAACGCTAGCTGGACCCTTCCTTCACAGTCTATAAGACAAACACAGTATGAAGCGTAGAGGAGCGGCTGATGAGGTGTTTAATGGATATGAATGAAAAGTAGTGGGAAACCACACTAACATTAGAACCTCAGTGCAGGATGAGTGAGTCCTCCCTAATGCCTGAGCTGCTTTAGTTTGTAATGTTGATAATAGCAGGAGAGGAAAAAAAGGCCATTATGGATCTTTGTATTCATGTTCTTGGGAGTCTGATGTCTTCTGTCAGTGGTGCATCATGGATGTTTTCCAACTTTTGAAGCATTGATTGAAACTCAATCGATGCCATACGTGCACACAAAGTATAGAATAAAATCACTATTGATTCACTTCTGTTAAATCTGATTCCTTAACATAATGAATGAAGGCCTTCCATATATTCTCATATATCTGTTGTTTAGAGTTGAATGTGTGAGCTGTCCTTTCTAATAACACCCAGCTTATCCATTGAGTGGATAAACCTGTCAATCAAGTCTTTTTCCATAACAGTGCAATACATTTTTAGGCATTAAACAAGCTGTGGTCTATAAATAATCTTCTCGGTTAGAATTCTTCCCACAACCTTTTCATCTTTCTGCATTGCTGAAAAATAATGAAACAATGTTCCTCTAGTTTCTGTACATTTGGTGCATACGTCTGGTATGTTTCTGCTGCATGGATACATGGATGTATTTTGACATCATACCATATCTAGGCCTGGGTATCAGTACTGTAATACCTTTAAGGTATCGACCAAAATAAATTGATACCAAGTAGTACTGAAACATCTCCCATCAAACGATACCTGCAATCCATCCTTTTTGTACCCAGAGCTAGTAAATATGACTATTTGTATGGACTTGCTAACAGCCAATCAACACAAGCGTTCTTGGAGTTAATGTGACATGTGATTGGTCCACTGCCACAGCAGCTACAACCTGTAACTACAACCTGTCTGTGGTGGTGAAGTCATGGTGAATTTGAGTTAGTGTGATTAGCAGTTCAGCAGCCAAGATGTCACCTAAACACTCTACAGTGAGTCTACACTGATAATACTGTCTATTCTAAATGACACCTAACCATATCTCTATCATTGTTTCCATAGTAATAATCATGTGTAGCTGGCAAATGTTTTTTTAAATGACAAATAATACCAATGGAAGAGCGGACTACTTTGATTACAAGATGATAATAAGATGTTCTAGTCTGTTCCTTCATCACACACTTTTAGTTCTATATTCCATTAACATTATGACTAAGTGCTCTACAGCGTGTTGAAGATGGTCAATTAAAATGACTTTTTAAGTATTGAGAAGATCTGACAGGAAATGAATCTCTTTGTTTTGCCTACTGAGGATCATAAACTGGTTTTCCACCAATCATAAGGAAGTTCTTCCTGAAAGTGTTGGTATGTAAATACCAGCATATTTCCATTTACATATATCATTTACATGCCTCTACATGAGACTTAGATGCTATTTATACAATTAGAATAATAGTCTAACTGGTTGTAGCCCAACAGTCCAGGTATCAATAAAGTTTACATCCAAAGTTACATTTCAGTTCAGAAAAGACAACAGTGATTAAAACTACACCTATCACAATAATGACATTATTTAACAACATCATCATGTCCATATATGGACTTCCCATTGATCTTTTTTTTAACTCAGTATTGCCACACTTCACATTAGCAGCTAAGAGACTATTCATGTCACATTGGTTAAACAAGTAATGTCCTCTATTCCTCACTGTGTACGTCCTGAGTGGAGACTGTAGAAGAATTAAAGGGAAATAACTCCAACCAACCATATTGACAGTCTGTGTAGCACCCACTCTACAATCCCACCCCCCTTACATTATTATACTATTATATTATCATGATATGAGTGGTATAAAATTATCTTCAAATGACAATAATATTGTTTATCGCAATTATTTCTTAGACAATATACTGTGACAGGCCTAATAAAACCAGAAGAAGCTAACCTCAGCACACACCAACTTTCTTCCATGGCCATGTTCACTAAGCAATAAACACACATCATTAGTCCTGTACAGAAATGTTGCTTTGCAGAGCAGTTCCTCAATTTGAAGCCATCAGAGAAGTCACACTTAAGAACTCATGCATACTATATAACAGTATGTCACTCATATGATCACTACTGCCATTTGAAGGCATCTTTAATCCCATGCAGCTCTTCATACTGCTTTCTTACTAATGCATTTGCAATAAATTACAGTCAAAACAAATATCAAATAGCTCACTTAATCAATCAAAGTTAGGTCAAGTGATTTAAATAGTGAGAGTGTGAGTTGTACTGTACCTCTAAGACTTGTGGGACATACATATCTCCATGCTTTGTGACTGTACTGTTAGTGTTAATGATTATATAACATAACGCAGCACATAGGTGGGAACGCTGAGAATGAAGAGGCTTCTCTGAGCTCGTTGAGCAACAGGTCAGCGGCGTTTCCTACGCACGTTGTGTTGACCGAGCGGCGCCTGCTTGTGAAACGGCCTCTCCTACACATCTATGTTTAACTAGAGAGGTTTGATCTTTTAACCCCTTCCTAACAGCTGATCTGAAGTGATAAAGAGCTGTGAGAGTTTGTGTGGAAAATGTCAATACTGACATGAACATGACCAAGTTGAAACAAGATTACAAAATAAGACTTAAGCTGTAAGCTGAGTTTTATTTTGTATGGTGCTGACTGACTGAGGCTGAATGATACTTGACCATTGTAACAAGTATATGAAAATGATATACTTAATTATTTTGAATTGTTCTTAGTAGTTTGCTGCTCTTAAGGAAGATGGAAACCTTGAAAAACCCATGGATCAATGACGTAAAGCAAGCTGAATTTTAAATATGAAATAAAATAAAAGTTGAGTTTTCTCTAATAATTTTCTATGAATTTAAAATAACTACAATATACTGTAACAACTCAAATCTGTACTGTAAATATTGTTATTGATTTACTTTAACTATTTTAATTCATTGTTATTATGTTGCATCACTTAAACATGCGTAAAATGCATAAAATGAAATGATGACAATAAATAAAGCATGAAAAAAATAAGTATGTAAAGCACATACTACAGAATACAGTAATCCTCTTTATATTCTGCTTGATAACATATTTATTTCTCATATTTACCATCATCAAAGACAAACTGGTTCATTAATGCAGCGTTCCTTCTGACTTCATTCCAAACACACACACACACACACACACACACACAGTATTAAGTCTGTGTCAGTAGAAATAGCTGCCTGTGTTTGACACTATATGGACACATTTAAAAAGAGTAGCTGATGTTTTTTTTTAGTTTAACATTTGAATTTCCCTCTTGGCTTCACCTTCTACATAAGGTTGTTGAGTGTTAATATGTTGCTAGTGAGCATCCTAATAAATATATGATGAATACATAGAGTTGACACTTCTCTCCTGATCTGAGAGGCTCTTCCTGTTCAGTACACATCTCTCCACCTGAGGGACAGAAGCCAATGCTGCGCTAAGCAACCAAACTCACCTGCTTCTTATCCTGCGACTCCATAGCAACCACAGCCACTCCACATGCTCCGCTTCTCAACCGGCCAACCCCGCCAGGCCGAGCCCCGTCGGCGCCGCTCCTCCGCAGTATCCCAATCCGGACGCGGCGAACTCGGGGGTCTCGGGCCGATCCCTCTCAGCCCGCCGCCTGCAGGAGCCGCGGATGGGGCGGTTCGGGTAAGGACGGAGGAAGGTGAAGAAGGCAGGCGGGTGCAGCCTTGGTCCCCCCACCTGGCGACACCACCTGCCCCGCCTCCTCTGCCAGTGTGACAGGAGGCACGCACACAGCTGCAGGACCAGCAGAGGGGAGCAGGGAATTCTGGGATGTGGGGATTTTGGATTTGGAGGGTTAATTGTTGCTCAGGTGCAGGACAGAGATCCTCTTCATAACAGTCATGTAGAGATCTGAGGATAGAAGAGAGATTACATGTGTCAGTTAATAAGCATGTCTCACACCTATAATCCAATATTATACCTTAGAGTTACAACACTGGAAACATTTGACAACTTGTTTTATAATAACTCAACATTTGATCAGTTTTACCTCTCAAGTTTGAATATAATAAGAGTCCATTAATGAGAGTGTAGCACAACTGATTAACACATTATGTTTTACTTCTCACAAACACCAACCAGCTGAACTTGTCTTCCTGTGTTAAGAGGAAGTGTGTAGTAGTGTTTCCGTTTGAACATCACAGTGGGTACACTCATTAATTATTATTTGTACATTATTCTCTAGTTTTTACACCTTTTCTTAAACTATTTATTTTGCCCTGTGTGATGTGTATGTTGTCCGTCCTATTGGTTGGTTTTATTGTTGGTTTCTGGTTTATTGCCCGTGAGCACTTGTTTCAGATGTAGCACTCCAAATCTGGTTGTATATTTCTTGTACGATGACAATAAAGGCTTTCTATTCTTTTTTATTTCTGCTCTGTGATTTTAGTAGGGATGCATCAATTGTGAAATCCGGGGTCGATACCGTTTTTTTAAAATGTGTTTGTTTGTTTGTTGATGATGATGTTATTATGTTTTGTTGTTATTTATTCCAGAGGGAAACAAAGAAATCATATAAAAAATACTGAATTGATATGTAATGCAGCTTCCTCCTTTGCTTCCTTTCTTTACAATTTCTACAATAACAACAGTTTAGTTATACATATATGTTTTACTATAATATCTGCTGAGTATAATATAATACAGTAGCCACATGGCACAGCCCCCCCCCCCCCCCCCCCCCATTAGTGTGCAGTATTTTTACACATACAAAAGGGGCATATGACTGAAATCTGATATCCTGATATAGGTCATTTCATATCGTGATAACAGCTATCCAAATATAGCTCATTTTAAGTCAGTGTATAACTAGTTGGTCAACTACTTATCGTTGCGTCTCAATGACAAATAATACAGCTAAATATTTTTTAAAAATGTATCTCATCACATGATATATCTCATCACATGATATCATCGTATGGCACAGCCCTAATACAAAGAATATGACTCATGTTTAATTAAGACATTTGTTTTTGTTTCTTTTTAACATGGCCAAACCAGTTGGAGCTGCTTCATTAACGTTAGCTTTAATGCTGTGATGCTGCATGGTGTTGGGGCTACAGTGAGTGCGCCCAGATGTTAGCATAATAACTCTATTGAAAAAGCAGACCAAGGCCCCCCAATCTACTGACACACCAGGCCCGCTCGCTCTGACCACATAAGCAGCTTCCTCTGGCACAAAAACCCCTCTGAACTCCAGAGTCAGCAGTCTCCATTGGCAGACAGTTGACAACGCTCGCGCCAAACACAGGAGAAAAGAGACTGACAGAGTGAAGGGTGAGAGGGTGCACTGACTGCAAAATAAGAAACATTAACCCCCCCCAAAAAAACAGAGTGGTGGAGTGTAATCCTAAATAATGGATGAACATGCTGTGTATTGTTTGTAGAAGGGCTTTCAGTCAAACATTAGTGACAGACTGACTTTATGCTGGGAAAAAGCTTTAAGTTGTGCCTGTCACTCACAAGTCTAAATCTAGTCCCGGGAGAAGTTCCGGGTTAGGATGTGAATGATCCTCAGCTTAACTCTCACTTTACCTGGGAAAAACTGATCTTAGGTTAATGTTACGAGGCAAAGCAGGTGATGCCAGAAGAACTGGTTGTGGTTAACGTAAGATTGGGGTCAGGTGGGTCCGGACCAGTGGGTGGGGTTAGGGATAAGGTTAAGGTTAAGGTAAGGGGGAACAGACTTCGACACCATACTGAACCTGACAACAGATGTTCGACAAGACTGTTCCAAAATGAGCCAATACAAGTGAACTTAGCGAGCTAATTATTGTACAAAATAAAAATGTGAAATAAAAAGCAGAAATTGCCTTAAACTTGATGTTTACACTTGACTCTATTATAAATACTTAGCTGATGTCTAACAAGTTTGCACAACTACAGTTGACAATAAGGCACAGCTTCCTATACGACTAGTGCTACCACATCAGACCAAGTTCCTGTTTTTTTGCTTGCCACCTGCTGATCTACCATACTGCTCAAGTTGCTAAAGGGTTAACCTAACAGGACCAGGCTCACTGACAGTGGATTGACATTTAATGTGGATTGGCCATTGTCATTATAGTGACAATCTCTGCCTTTACTTAACAGAGGATGGAGAGAGAGAATTATTGATCCCAATGAAAAATGTATTTTGCTGTAATTAATACTGAAACACTACTTAGTGTTAACTGACTGTAGCTGGCTTTGATTTTATTTACTGTGTAGATTTGTTAAGTGTTTTGTATTTATTTATATATGTTAAAACTGAGTTATCATTTGAACCCTTGCTATATTAAAGCCATTAATTAGACTATTATTGTACACCATCGGTTTGTGTACCTTTTTTAAAATATCGGCACCGGTACTGTTCTAGAAGCTGTAATATATCGGGATAAAACCGAGGTGATATCAAAACCGAGCAACATATATCGTATCAAAGCACAAGTATTATACTCATAACTCATCCATTACACTATACATCTGTGATGTTGCCTTCACTGACCGCTAAATTAGAGGCGAAACCTCGTAGCACATGTTTTTAAACCTTTAACAAATATACATTAGTCAGTGCGACACGACGGCACCACTGCATATCCGTTTCAAAATAAATCACATTTACACTAGTTCATTAGTACTGTTGCTTCATTTAAAACTACGTTGTTATTTCTGAGAATTAAGACTGCAGGAAATTCATTAAGGCAGTGCCACATTTCAAAAGACGACAATAAGAAGTCGTGTTGAACGTTAACAACAATATAGCATGACATGTTTAATGACAGGCGGAAAGTACACATGTAGACAACAATTAGTTCAACAATGTAAACGCGTTTCAGTTGTAGCTGATGCTGCCGTCCTCTCCGGACAGCGGCGCGGCTAGATGTCAAACGCAGATGCTAACAGAACCGAGGCTTCCACCTAACGTTAACTACGCAACAACACAGCCAATAGACATATACAGCAGAAGTCTGAGAACTTACCTTCCGTTATTTTTAGGTCGCTGTTGATATCCTTATGAATGTGTGCTTTTCTACCGAGTGCAACGGTAGTTATGTGTCTTTACTGTATAGCAGCAGCCATGTTGGGTTGCGTTCTGCCTGGAAGAAGCAATAGTGTGATATTATTGGACGGCGCAAGAGTACCCTCTCCTTTGATTGGCTGGGCTCTGAGTGGGCGGTAGATTTTCTAAGATTGTTTGTGGTTCTATTTTGAAATAGGAAACCTCACGTTTACTGAGGAGTAGCTACCGACCCGCGACGCTCAAATGTTTCTGAATATTGAGTTATAATAGCTATAACACTATTCACCAAATAATGCAATTACAATGAGAATGGCTGTAAAAAAAAATAAATAAAATACAGCTTTTACAAAATGTTATAAACTGTCATACACCACGAAGTAGGTTCCCGTTGCCTGGTTGTTACTCATCAGCTTTTAAGTATTACAACATTTCACATAGTTAACAATTTACATCTTACAGATTATTGTATTGTCAAACTAAAATCCAGGAAGTTATGGTGATGCTGTTCAGGGTGTGATCAAATCTAGAGTAGGAAATTGAATGGTTGTGAGCCATAGGGACGTAATTCCAGTAATTCCTGTATGTTTTACCTGGTGATCCTAATGCCCAGTTTCACCTGAATGCAGCACTATAAGGAAATAGCCTACTGCAAATGATTGATTTATTGAAATTTAAGTTTAGGGGAAGTATTAAACGTTTGTACTTTAATAAGAGAAAACAACATTACTTTAATTAAACAAAGATGTCTTGCCTCTGAAGGAGAGAGGATGATATCCTTCCCAACAGTG
Source organism: Scomber japonicus (assembly GCF_027409825.1). Classification (NCBI taxonomy): domain Eukaryota; kingdom Metazoa; phylum Chordata; class Actinopteri; order Scombriformes; family Scombridae; genus Scomber; species Scomber japonicus. The sequence continues at coordinate 25,394,084 of NC_070597.1, forward strand.
TGCTCTACAATATATAATATGAGAATGTATCAAATCTAACACAACAACATTCAAAGACTAAGTACAAACAACAGAAGAGATCTTTAGTGCAATTTTTGGTGCACAATGTTGGTTTACACTCATAGGGGCCATTTTCCTCCATAATGACAACTTTGAACACTTTTAAAGGACAGGTTCTCAATGTTTTAAGTCTTTCTTAAATCAACAGTCAGGTGCTCATATAAATAGTGAAAGAGGTTTTCCTCTCTGTAATCATTCCTCCTGTTCATACTGACTATTAAAAGATCTCCTTCTAATGTGCTTTCAGTGGAAGTGATGGAGGACTAAATCCACAGTGTGTCCACACACTCATTTCAAAGTCTCTGATCAGCTTCTATTGAGCTTCATCAGTGTGAGTTAGTCATATCAATGATATCTGACACATTTACTGTGTTTTTAGCATCAAATTCCCTCTTAGTGTTTCCCTGTTGAGCTGTGGTGGAAGTATAGTAACAAAAAGACTTTGGTACATAAACACTGTAACGTTGAAACATAGAAGATGAAGATTTGACTCATTTGGACGCTGAAGCTTCATATTAGCTTCAGATCAACTTTTAAATCCATGTTTACACAGAAGGAGGACTGTGGATTTTGTCCTGCATCATCCCCAAAGATCTTCTAATGGTCAGTATGAACAGGAGGAATGATTATAAGAAAAACTCAGTTTCATTTGGGCTTCTCACTGTTGATCCTGATTCTGTCCTTTATGTATATATACGTTGTAAGTACATGTTTCTAATTAACTTTTTGTATTTAACTTGAGTAAAATCTTAATTCCTGGACTATTTTTGCCACTTTTACTTAAAAAAAGGTGTAAATACTTCTTCCACCTCTGCTTACTTGGGATAATCCTACTTATAGTAAAGCTGTAGGAAGGAAAGACAAAGAACAACATCAGTTAATGTTCTCTAGACAGACTGACAGAATTCAGTTTTTAACCAGCATTGTGACTCAAGTTAACATGATGCAAGTTAAAATGTATGAGAGCAAAGCAGGAGAAAGTGAACAATAACTTGAGATTGTGTGTGTGTGTGTGTGTGTGTCTGTGTGTGTGTGTGTCTGCTGCTGCTGACAGATGATAGTGACAGTGTGTGTGTGGTACAGCTCCACAGAGAGATCACTGCAGACAGAAATCCTCAGCATGGTGTAAATAACTCTGGTGTCCTTGAGAATGACAGATCTGAATACCTGCACACATCTGACTCTTTGATTTATGTTGAGCATGTCTACTTTAAACTTTAAAGGGCTGGGCTCATCAACATATATAAGCCTAATATTTAACATGTAGGCACTTCGAGTGAATATATAAATCCCTTTTGAATGACTTTAGTTTAACCTCACTATTGGTGTAATAGTGTTTCCACATAGTTCTGTGTACTTTTACTCTGGAGCTGATTTTCATGCTTTACCTTTTATTCAATATTACAGCAAACAGTGATATTTTAGACTTTGTATCAATAGTTTGTGTTTGTCTGTTTCCTGTTTCAACATGTCAACGTGTCTGTGCACAAAGCCAGGTTCATAAAGAAATGGTTTCCTAGTTTTGTGTAGCAGAACAGAACGTCACTGGCCTACATAGAACAATGACCTCAACCTCATCCAACAACCCTGAACAGCTGGAACACTGACTTCAAGCCAGACCTCATCACCAAGGCTGCTTATCAACCAAACACCTCCAGAGGATTTACTAAGGATCAACTGGTTTATTCTAATTTACTGAAAAAGTTGGGAGTGCACACCATTAATGAAGTGATATAGAAGAGGTGAGGATATGATGAGGGAGGCTTTTATTGTATAGGACCTGTGTCAAAATCAAGTTTGAAGATCTTCATTATTTCACTTGTGTGCTTAAATACTGCAATAATATATAATAATCATGGCTGGATCTACCATACAGGCATTCTGGGTAAGTTCCCAGGGAGCTTTGAGCAGGAAGGGGTCCTCAAGGATAGGAGAAAAAAATATATAATATGGAGTTACAAGGTTTTCATTCAGCAGCGTTATCCAATCGTAATAAAATAAAAGATGCCTGGGTGACATGAGCTTCAGTGTCCAGGGGCCCCTAAGGGTTCTATCATACCTTCATAGAGGCTCTATGTTCAGTTTTTATTGAACTGATTCAACTTAATACTGATTTTGGAGGTTTTAGTTTGTGGTGATGTTGAATTATATCAGACAGATGTTTGACCTCTCATTGATATAAATGGGGTGGATGAAAGATTGGAACATCTGTCAGTATAAAGGGATAATATGTGATAGCGTCATAAACTACAACCTCCACAATAACATACATAACAAACAATTTCAACATGATATAATAACTTCAATAGTGTGATATTAGTGAATGGGAGTGAATCGTTGCAGCCAGATGCCTAAAAACCAATGATGAATGGTTTCTGAATGAGATTTAAAACCATCACCTATGTGTGAAGCATTCATATAGTTAGATTGGGTGTCCAGTATTTAGTATGTAGAAATGGCAAAACTGGATAAAACAGCTGTACCCAACACATCCATCTGTCATAGGCATGTATAAAGACTCACTTCAACTAATGAGTTTATTAATGAATGTTAATAAATGAATGGATCAGTTATAAGTTATGTCTAAGAACAACTTGTGATTGGCAGCATAGGAAAAATCTCAAAGAACACACATTCATTTGACATAAACAATCATAATTCAAGGTCCACTTATTAATTTTCACCACATCTCATGGTCTTCCTCAGCAGATGGAGTATAGCTATAAGTATTATCATTACCTAATATCCTCATATCTAACACATCCACCAACAAGAAACAACTCATATAATGCATGAAGTGTGTGTGTGTGTGTGTGTGTGTGTGTGTGTGTGTGTGTGTGTGTGTGTGTGTGTGTGTGTGTGTGTGTGTGTGTGTGTTCTGTTCACATTTTATAACAAAGCAAGTTGAGTATGAACAACAACTCTGAGTCAGCTAAGCATTAACCTGCACTTGATTTTGATTGTGGTGGTCTTTACCACACACACACACACACACACACACACACACACACACACACACACAAGCCAAAGCTGTCCTCTAACCTTCAGGCTGAGTCAGTGAAGTGAGGTCAGGTTGCCTCCACAGTGTAATTTCACACTGTGTTTAAATCAATAGCTGTCAGCTCTGCCTTCCAACTGGAGAGAGAGAGAGAGAGAGAGAGAGAGAGAGAGAGAGAGAGAGAGAGAGAGAGAGAGAGAGAGTCCTGCTTGTGAAAAGATGTGCTTGTATGTTGTGAGTAAAACATAATATGCATTTATACCATGAATTTGACACAAAGTTACACAAATGCAACCTGTAATTGAACCAACCTCACTAAGTTAATTTTTAAAAATCATTGTTTAGAAAAAGTATTTGGAGATTTTAAATATGTTTATGGGGCAAAAATATGATATGCAAAGTACACAAGGTGAGTAATATCACCACTGCCCCCCCCCCCCCCCCCCATCATGTTTAAATGTCTTTTTATTTTGCCATCTTTTATGATAAATTGGTCTTGCCTTCCTAGAGGTGAACAGAAAACGATGGTGAGTTTGAACAGTATTTTGTCAACCTGAGAACTCTTCAGAATGTTCTAAAGAGACCATTTTAAAGTAAACTTCCAATTTTCTATGTCAAAAGGGAAGAATGTGTGAAGAATAAAAATCATTTATAAAGCAACTGTTAACTATAAAATTCTTTCTCAGGTTCTCAATGTAATGCTTAGTCACATGTATGCTCAGAGAGGATGAAAGGATTTACCCTGCAGCTCACTGTTCAACCAACCTACAACTCACATGACATTAACAAGTGGAATCCAACTACTGAAAGAGACAATAGACTGAGTGAAAGATGATTTGACTCCATTATTCTGCAGTGGAACAGTGCAGAAACACAGTAAACTGTACTGTTAATGCTGCAGTGCTGCCCCCTACTGGTGAACAACTGTGTTATCTCATATTTTCAGTTTTGGACATTAATTTTAGTACAAGAACCACATACAGCCCAATTTGATCTCAAGTGGGCCAGACCAGTAAAACCATTGCATAATAACCTACAAATAATATATAATATATATTATAACTTTACTATAGTAAACCATTTATGTATTTCATAAAAATGAGTGGAATTTCAACTTTATGTCTCATTATGTATTTTGCACAGAAGCTGCTGATTGACAACATTTTGACAACGTTTATTTTTATATATATGAATGGTTTAAATACACGGTCGCCCATAAAGTTGGAATAATTTTGTTTTCAGACACATTCCTCTTTTTATTTTCTATTCATACACATCAGTAATCCCCTTTGACCAGGTGCAATGAGAATGATCAATACATTTTTTTTAGAATATATACACTTTATCTATCAAGAATAAATCACATTGTCACAATCATTTCATGAGAAGAAGTAAAAAAATATTTTATTCCAACGTTATGGGCGACCGTGTATGACCACAGTATGTATTCTGGTCAGGGAGGAAAAACCTCTGAAGCAACAGAAAAATTGTTATCTACAAATTTGGGGCGGCTGTGGCTCAGGAGGCAGAGCAGCCATCCACCAATTAGAAGATTGGCAGTTTGATTCCTGACTCCTCCAGTCCACATGTTGATGTGTCCTTGGGCAAGACACTTAACCCCAAATTGCTCGGTTGCCGTGCCAATGGTGTATGAATGGCTAGTTTCACCCTGTGTGGTAGCTCCTGTCATCAGTATATGAATGAGATGTAATGTAAAAGCACTTTGAATGGTCATAACAACTACAAACGCACCATATAACTACACTCCATTTACCATTATCCAGTGGGCCAGATTGGACCCCTTGACGGGCTGATTCTGGATGTTTGCTACCCCTGGTCTAGAGGCCTGGCCAGTAGATACCAGAGGAGATACACTTGAAGCAGATTGGCATGATATGCTTAAAAGGTGCAACAAAATACAATCAATACAAGAGTTAAATGATTGCAGTCCAGATGTTTGATGCTAACTTACATCACACCAATCACTTCCCCTGATATTCAAGATATTTGTTGTCGTACAATTTATGAAAATATGGAAACTTTTCTTAGAACTTTTAGAAGATGAGAACATCCTGTCATGCATGTCATCACTACTGCTGCTTTTATTTCCTTCTGTATACCTTTGTTTCATGATGATATCATGGTTTATTTAACTACTTGTGTGTACATCAAACCTTAGATTTTACATGGCTCTCCTTTTCATTTTTTATTATTTTTTGAATGTATGTAAAAATCTTAATAAAATATTGTTTGAAAAAAGAAAAAAAAATCATAAAAAGTAATCACTCATTAAACACGAGATTTCATTAATCAACATCTTTCTTTAATGTTTATAAATTATTCACTTATATTACAGGATATCATTATAACAAATAATTAAAACTTTACATTTCATGTGTGGTGTCTCAGAAATTTTAATGCACAAAAAGAACAGATTCAAGGTGTTGATTCATATTATAACAACTGGTGGTATTACTGGTATTCATAATCACTCCTGTATTCATTAATATTGTTAATGATCACGACTGAACATGATATAATATCAGCATGTTGTGTGCATGTATTCATGTTATTCTTCAGTCCATTTCATCAATGACTCACTGTTCAACAAGTTACAAACAAAGACATAAGATAAATTAACAAAAATGTTTCACACCAAAGTCATGGTCAACAGTCATTAAAGAGTAAGTACTGTACAAGGCAAAACTTAAGACTGTTAACCTCTGGAAGGAATCAGCTGAACAGATTTCTAATATGATGACCTCAGTCACACAGGAACCAGATAGAGCTCCAGTAGGGGACGAGTAGACAATGTGTTTGTTGTTGTGTTTTTTTCCTCCCTGTTTGTTTTGAGACCGCTGGGTGGGCGCATGGGGAGGGGGGAGGGGGGTTGCTTATCTTGTTCGGTGTATAGGTGTTTTTTCCTTGTTTCTTTTTTCTCTAAAGGCACCATTTGATGAGTACTCTGCACACTTTACTTTGTAAACACCTGTTTTCTTACACATATATAATGAGCAAAGTGTACGCTTTTGTTTGAATGGCCTACATGGTGTCAATAAAAAGTTGATCACAAAAAAAAAAGAGTAAGTACTGTGTGTGTGTGTGTGTGTGTGTGTGTGTGTGTGTGTGTGTGTGTGTATGTGTGTGTGTGCGTGTATGTGTATGTGTGTGTGTGTGTGTGTGTGTGTGTGTGTGTGTGTGTGTGTGTGTATGTGTGTGTGTGTGTGTGTCTGTGTGTGTGTGTGTGTGTGTGTGTGTGTGTGTGTGTGTGTGTATGTGTGTGTGTGTGTGTGTCTGTGTGTGTGTGTGTGTGTGTGTGTATGTGTGTATGTGTATGTGTGTGTGTGTGTGTGTGTGTGTGTCTGTGTGTGTGTGTGTGTGTGTGTGTATGTGTGTATGTGTATGTGTGTGTGTGTGTGTGTGTGTGTGTGTGTGTGTGTGTGTGTGTGTGTGTGTGTCTGTGTGTGTGTGTGGACTAGTGATTTGAAATGGAGCTGGAGACTGATGGTCGGACTACTTCTTCCATTATCAGAGCGAGGGTGTGGCACACCTGCTTGGCCTGAATGGGACAAAGATCAAACAGATTATTAGTCAAATGCATTCACTTCCTTAGTGTCTGAGGTTCCAAAGACCATATGTAGTAAACTTTTATAGACCCTCATTTATAATGACATCAGGACAATTACAAAGACAGAAAACGACAAAAACAACAACAATGAAATCAAAAGAGAAAAAATACAAAAATAAACATAAATAAATAAATAGATAAAATACAATACAATTATACAAAGCAATTAGTAGATGTTGAGATGTTTAATTTAAAATAATTGAAACGTCCAAAAGGTGAATGTGTGTATATGTGTAAAAATATGATGTGGTATCTATGTAAAAAACTGTGATTTGGTATAAGTAAAATATGAATTGCGAAATCAACCTTTTTCTTTCAAATACTTTAATTTAAAGGAGCAATCTGTTCGATTTAGTGACATCTAGTGGTGAAATTGGAAATTGCCATCCCATCCAAGCATATAGGAAAAGTCATTACTGTACCTGTTTGATTTGAATGGTGACTTTTTTGGGACGGGTTGGATGGCCATAATGGATTTCCATCGATGGCACTTTGTTGAGTTTCTTGGGGCGGATGGTGCGCATAGACTGCACTTCTGGTAGAGATATCGTAAACACTCTCTCCTGCAGCACAAAGAGACACACATCATTAAATGGATGAATGGAGCATTTTTAACAAGATGGAATTAATGCAGGGCTGTTTCTATCTAGCCACAAACACATCCTCAATTTTTTAATGATAAGAGAACGTGTATAAATGTGGCATTACGTGGTTGAAGAGGACTGTTTCATGCCATTAGAAGCTTTTAAACATTTTTAAATTGTGAGACTTGTTCAAACCTTAACTTTAGATATTGAATATGGCACAAAAAGTCAGACTTGTTGACTGTCAAAACTTAAATGTACTTAAAAGTATTCTATTTTCCTCCTGTTAATGAAATCTAACATATTTTGCAGTTAATTAAATAAATCAGTGGAGGTCAGGAGAAGCTGTGGAATAACAAGACTCTGCTCAGACTAACAATGCAGTGTTTTATTACTGATTACTAAATTGTGTCAGTACCTGTGTTTTAGGGTTAATGAACATCACCGCCTCCTGGCTGATGCTGACCATGCAGGGGGAAGGACAGCCGCGCTGGCTCACCTTCTGAGCAAAGAAAGTGTTGGAGCCAAACAGAGGCAGACTGCTCACAAACTCTACAGGACACAGAGATACATACAGCTAGCATCAGGGACAGTTCAGACCAGACAAGAGAGGACAGAATGATGGACTCTCTACCTACCAATGAATTGCATTTTAGCATCTTGAGGGCTGAGGGAATGCATGGAAGCTAACTGTGCCATACAGAAATTGTGGATCTCCTCCACTTTACTGTGGATTCCATCCTGTGAGGGCAGGTACTCCTTTAACTCCGCCCTGATGGAGACATAACACACAACACACTGTCAATCATGTGCATACATGTAGATGATGCTAGAGGATTGGCCCATTAGTCAGTTTAAAGGATTACCAAAAGATTACCTTCAACACACTGAAGCTGAAGTTAGGGACTGTGTGGAAATTATTAGGGTTGGGTGGAGGGCTGAATTTTAGTGATTTTATTCATTCATTTTTATTAATTTATTAGTGATTTTATATAAAAGTAAGGCCCTCTGCAGCCTTCTTTGGATCCTCCTACTGACTCACAAAAAATGACAGTATCCCCTCCCATAATATATCATCATAATATATTTATAGGAAGATAAGAAAATATAAAAATTGCAAAACAAAAATAAAAATTTGAATAAACAGATAAAAAGATGCTAAAAGGGTAATTGAAGGATTGGTTGAGCTTTACCTGGTTCAGGATTTTCATGCTAACAACACTATATTCAAATAGGAGTTTCGCTGACTTTGCTCGAGCTGAGAACTTGGCGCAGTAAAACAGTCTGTGTCACGCTATCCTCTGTCTCATAGTTATGTAATTAGGCCATTTAGAGGCAAAAATCTGTATAAAGTTTACAGTCTGTCATGCCATGTAAATGATGTGTCATATAAAAAGGCAGCAAAAAATATGAGCTGACTCAGGAGCATATTGACTGACTATCAACTTTTAGGGACCACATTGTAAAATAATAAATCTGGGATGAATAAAAGCTAAAACACCACCTCCTAAACATATAGACTAACCAAAATGAAAAAAATACAAAACCCTCATTCTTTTCTGGTCCACTAATACATTTTATGCAGTCCCTAAAGTCTGAACATTACAATAAATGTAGATGATTTAAATGTATAAAGAAGGTTACTGGCAGAGATACGTAATCTTTTTTCAACACAACTACAGCTCAGACATAATGAATAAACATCTGTAATGTTTGAACGTTCCAGGCCCCCACAATCATCAAAGACTCTCCTATCTCTCTCCCAGCACACATTAGACTTCAGTATTTAGCAGTGTAAAGGTTCAACACTCATCCATCACTGTATGGTTGTCTAAAGGGTTCTACACTAAAACCTGAGTTCACTGACCATATCTGATAACACAGACTGGAACCAGAGACACTGCACAGAAATACACAAATAGTTCCAGAACATAACTAAGTCCCTCTAAGATAAAAACCATTTCTGTTTGTGTAGAAATTAAACAAACAAGATACAACATGTCAATTAAAATGCCTTTATGAGTGTCTTTTTGAACTTTGGACAGAGTCAGACGAGGCTATGCTAACCACACCCTGACTCCATCCTGACTCCAGACTTGACAAACCTCCTCTAGAGGCACCAAAGACATTATACAGCTGTTATTGAGAATAATACATTGACTGAATGAACACATATATGACATACTCATATATATATATGAGTCAATTTTGACAATATGGCAGAGACAGGTTTGCCTCGCCATCCACCTTATCAAAACTTGATCCCTTGTGTCATTCAGCCCTGAGATACATCACACACTCTGCTTTCAGACCCACCACTGCTCTTTATACAGCTTGGTTGGATGGTCGTCCCTCACATTGCGTAGACTACAACATTGGTATATGTTGCTCTATAAAGTGATCTCAGGCAAGTTCCCTACGAACCTGAGTCAGAAATTCACACTTTTACAAAGCACTCACAACCTAAGGCCTCTCTTATTACAGTCCCTGGTCCTGGAATGATGTTCAATCCAAACTGAAACTAAAACCTTGATGCTCAACTTGCAGTTGTCTTAATTGAACAATTGAGATGTGCCTGTTTATGGCTGCCTTTGTAATGATTTGTATGTCACAATTTAGATTATGTTTCACACTTTATATTTTTGTTATTCTGTTGCTGTTGTATGTGATGCTGCTAACTGACCCCGTCTTGGTCAGGTTTTGCTTGCAAAAGAGGTTTTAATCTCAATGAGACTTCCTGGTTAAATAAAGGTTAAAGATGGAAGACAGCTATCTCAGAGATGTCAATAATATATTTATAAAAAATAAGGGACAATTTCTAAATACCTGCTGGATGTGTGTGTGTGTGTGTGTGTGTGTGTGTGTGTGTGTGTGTGTGTGTGTGTGTGTGTGTGTGTGTGTGTGTGTGTTGGATTTGATTATTTTCAAGCTGTCCAATAAGAATCTGTTTATTAGCCAAGTATAAAAGCATACATAGATGTGTCTTGGTGTTTAACTCCAGTTTGATGATGTTTAACTGATGAGAGTATGAGTGTGTGAGACTCACACTGTAGGCTGATTATTCATTCCATGACCCACATGCTGCAACGCTGCCAGCTCTGCTACCTGCTGCACTAATGTGGGTCCAGCAGCAGAAAGCCTCAGCTGCCCGTTCAGGTAGTCACCCAGGAGCTACACACACACACACACACACACACACACACACACACACACACACACACACACAAAGACACACAAAGACACAGGTATTAACAGCTGGATGCAAACAGGAGCAGTAGTTAGGAATGATCTGGTGCTGCAGACTGGACTAGGAACTCACCTGCTGGTAGTGGAAATCCACATAGAGTTCGCCGTTGAAAAACAATGGCGTTTTCCACATCACTCTCTTCAGTGACAGGAAGATGGAGGTGTCATCCACCAGGAAGTCGAACAGGTACTCCTCAGGGTGGAGAGGGCGCACCAACTCATCTGACAGAGGAGGAGAGGAGAAGTTAGGAGGAGGAGAAGGACTTTTTATATTTGCCTCTATTCACTGATCCTGATCACAGCAAAGCCATCATTCAACAGTAAGATGAAGCTTTTCAGTTCCTGTTGTCTAAAATGTCTCAGTGTATTCACTCTTCATTCACTCTAAAGTCTACCTGAAGTCTGTAGAATGAGTTACTTTAATTTTGGTATTGTAATTACATTTTTGCTGCAATATTTTTAAAGTAAAGTAACATTTTTGAATGCAGGACTTCATGTATGTTATTTAAATATGAGTAATTCCTTCTGCCCTACTTTAATGGAAGTTCTCTTTTCTTCTTCTCATTAGACAAATTAATGTTATATTAACATTTAGTCTGGTTGAGGCTTACTGTTGAACCATCCCCAAACCCCTGAACTCCTTCCACACACACACACACACATTATGTCAAACTGTGAAGGACATTTATTGTATTTAAAGTCTGTGTAAAGTAAGAATAAATATGTGTTCTGAGTTTGACATACCACAGAAAAGTGTGTTGTTAACCAACCTGCCAAATTTGAATGATTAAAAAAATCACCAAATATATGAAATCAGGCTTCAAAGTTGTGTAAAAATCAGCCTCTTTCTCTGCTCCCAAACACTGTGGGAGTGCCCACCGAGTTCACTGAAACTCCGCCCCCTACCAAGTGTCACCTGTCAATCAAAGTCACCACCTCTTCCAGAAACATGGACGCTACGTCTGAGAGCTTTCTGCTGCTAGCTCAGCTGCTAGCTCAGTGGCTAGCTTGGCGACTAACTCGGCTAACTGGCTAACTGTAGACTGTAGTAGTAGTAGTGTGTGCTGAATGTACTTATACCTCTATAGCAGCAGGGGCGGGTATATGCTAATATGATTTTCAGACCCGCCCACTAAACCCTGAACACAGAAATCTTGAAACACAGTTTGTGAAGCCTAGCTCCACAATTCAAATCTAAATGGTTGAAATGTTTTTTACACAGTTTTTAGAAATACATTTATGACCTATTTAATGTGTTTAGAAGAAAATGTCTGAATTCACTTTACACAGTCTTTAATTATTTTAAAAATAGATCATGTGAAAATCCATCTCCTCAGGCTACAATGTCCAAACCAGCGGAGGTTCCAACCAATCAGCACCCTGTAAGGATTCTTGTGTGAACCCAGTTGTCTCACAAGGTAAGACAGTGATAGACAGATGGTTCATCCAATCACCTGCCAAGTATGTTTTAAAAGTGCCCGCCCATTTCCAAACAGTTTCCGAGGTCTGCTTCTCACATTGGCTCTCTGGCCCGTCAGGTTACATAATGACTTCCTCTATCAGTTACAGTAACATTTAGAATGACTTTTACCTTCGTGTCGGTTGACGAAGATGGTGAACTCTTTCATTTCTGACTGATTTGTGATTCCCATTTCCCCACAGAACTGTGTTACCACTTCTGCTACCATCTAGACAAAGATAAAACATACAAACAGATGTTGATAATAAATAAAAACACTATCATAGAGAGAGATCAGCAGGTAGAAGTAAATCTTACACTGAAGCTGCGGATCTTGATGGGGAAGTCCACCGCTCCTGGAAGCTTGATAGGAATGCGTCGTGAGGTTTTACCAGCCTATAGAAAAAAGCAACACACACTCACAGTCAGACATGATACATGATGGGACTATACTCATTAGTGAATAGTGTCAACTTGCCATTATGGCTTCCATCTCCACATGTGAGGGGATGTTACGACGCCCGCCGAAACTGAGAGAGCGCTGAAGGTTATCCTGACACACATTGGCCAGCTCTGTGGACAAAGAGTGTTTTACATTGAAAAGATGTGTTTATATAAACATTAATCAATCAATCAACCTTTATTTATATAGTACCAGAAAGACAGAACAAGTGACAACATAAAGAAAAGGAATAAAAGACAAAAATTGCATGCAAGACAAAATAAAAATGTTTAGAAAATGTAAATAAAATAAGTAACAAATAAGTAAATGAATAAAATAATCACATGAATAAGTACAATAAGAGAGAAAAGGGTTTATTAAAAGTTAGAGTATAAACAAGGTTAAAATAGATTAAAAGGACAAAAAAAGTAAAATAAAACATTAAATTTAATAAAAGCTGGACTAAAACTTGGTTAAAAAAAGAGACAAAAGAAACAGACAAATAAAATAATATAAGTAGATAAACCTATAGAATGATAACAATAAAATAATGTAAAAAAAAAACAATAGAAAAATAAAAAGATTTAAAAAATCTAAAATGACAATAAGGAGTGTGCAGTGTTTGTGTGTGTGTGTGTGTGTGTGTGTGTGCATCGTCTTGTGTTTCCTCTACCTTGGTACGGGTGTTCGTAGTCCTGAGAGATGTCCTGCAGGTGTTGTGAGACGTAAGGATACAGAGTAGAGGAGCAGGGGAAGAACCCGGTCACCAGGTTAAACAGCCTCCAACCCATCGTACAGCTGGATCTGTGGAGTATATGTGTATTACTTCACATGTAGACTCATTCTAATAGCACAGAACTATATAGTAGATTGTACACACACATACTTGGTTGGGTTGTTGGTGGTCTGCTTGATGATCTGGCAGTAGACTTCATCTCTCAGTAGCTCCTTTTCCTTCCCAAGCTGAACAGAAGACAGGAACTCATTAGTTCATCTCTATTTGAAGTCAAACTCACAGATACACAGTGTGAATGAGCACTGACCATTAAGATGGAGCTCAGGCATTCTTCTGGGCTGTTCTCCTTTTGCATGGGGATGTCACCCATGAACTGCATCAGAGCTGGAGGTGAGAGGAGAGAGAGGTGAGAAGTGAAGGAGAAATAGTGCAAAGTGGAAAAAAAGTGGTGTGAAGTTTAAAGTTGAGGCACTCACTAATAAAGCATTCCACTGATAACTCATTGAGTTCAGGCTCGTTGTAGAGAATGAGGGACTCCTGTATGGCCACCTGGGAATAAATACATGATAACAGCATGATACAGATGTGTAAGTGCACTGTGTATAGATGAAGTATAAGCAGTGACTAAGCATAGTGTATGATAGTTTGTACTGTGCTACCTGACTGTGTAGAACTGACTCTGTAAAGTTCCTTCCATTAGCTGGCAGACCCGTCGTCCCCACTCTGTAAAATGATAATCCAAAATGAGTCTAAACCATTTCAACTTTATTAAAAACAATAATTATCATTCTTGTATTATACCTGAAGTATTTCATGGAAAACTCAGTCATGATTGTGATGACCCCCGGCTCCAGGATTGGGCTGTGGTTGGAGCTCTGCATTGAAGGCTTTCTGCTGTGGGTCTGCTTTGAAACAGCGCTGTTTCTGCTGGCGGGACGTGGAGACGGGCTCTTGGGTGGACTGACAGGCCTGGGAGCACTGGCACGCCTGGCAGCACTGGCACGCCTGGCAGCACTGACAGGCCTGGTAGCACTGACAGCACCGACAGTACCGACAGCACCGACAGGATTGAGAGGACTGAGAGGTCTGGTAGGACTGCGAGGTCTAGTGACCCTCATGCTTTTCCTCCTCTCATCTCGTCGATCAAGGTGGAGGCAGTGGTAGTCCGGGGCTGCGCATGGCTGGGTGAAGTCCTCTGGGAAAAGACCAGAGCGTCCTCCCAGGGAGCCAAAATACCAGCCTGGTGACGAGAAGCAGTTATTGACATGCATTATAAACCTAATAAGACCCAAACAACCATCACATTTATACAGTACTATAGTTTAGTAACAATAATAATAACAATAATAATAATAACTAACTATGTATTAACTGTATTAATTGTAAGTGACGTTTTAGATTAGTTCACACCTATTCATTTTATATGTATAGAAGATGTAAAATGACTAAATTAAAACAGAATTAACTAAATGAAAAACTCATTTTTAAGTATTTCCTTATTATAGATGCATTAACTGTTCTAATTAAATGAAAAGTCAAGTCATAACAGATGGAGATGGTGTTTGGATTGTAGCCTCAATTGAATTTGTGACAAAAAATGTTTTTAAAAAGGAAGTTCAAATTAAATTTATTTTAAATTTTTCTTTAATGATTGAATTAATTATATTTTTTTATTGTTTATTTTATTGTCCATGCCGTGTTAAAATCATCAGTGCCTAATAAATAATTGGCAGGTCAATGTAGCTCTCTGCTGGACAACAATTAAATACATTATTCCTCTTCACTTTGTTTTCTGAGTTGTGATTTAAATGTAATGTAGTGTGAAAAGTCATGTTACATCGAAAAACTATTCATTAAGTTATTAAAGAGAAAAAATACATATATTTTTGAATTAATTATGATGCTAACTGGAGGATGTTTTACCACAGAGGGAAGGAAGAAGAAGTGTGTATTCATGTTTGTGTTTGGCTTAGGTGTTTAACAGATTACTGATGTCAGTCTTAACTCATGTTTGAAATGTAGCACAAATATAGCTTTGGATAGACAATGTAGTATTTGATAATGATGTGTGTTTATCATGTGAATATGGGTAATATGGAAATTGTTTTTCAAATAATTAAAATATTGTTTTTATAAATGAATAATGACTTCATAGCCTTCAGAAAAGCCTAATGCAGTTTCTGTTGTCTGGTGTTTGGGCTGCTCACCTCTCTGGAGGTTATCCATTTGCAGGAGTTTGATGACATCACCTCTGCTGAAGCTGAGCAGACTGGTGTCATCTGTCACATAACTCTTCACAGCGACCACATGCTCCGAGCTCTGGAGAGCACAGAGACATATCACTAAAGAGTTTACACTGTCAGAGGCTGGAGGGATGAAACTAACACATCCACCAGAGCCGGGTGAAAGAGATATATCAACTCAATGGTCAAAAGGTGATGATGATGAAGATGAAAAACTACCTTGAGGAGCTCATGGAGGAAGAGTTGGAGCATGGCAGTGATCTGAGGAGCTCTGTTGGAATGCAGCACTAAGTTCTCACCCTTCAGCTCCAGTTGAACTTTGTCTGCACCTTGGAGCTCCACTGACAGCAGCTCTGCAAAACTACATTAACAAAGGCCTGAGTTCATTTTGTGTGCAAGAAACACCAGCATGAAATCAGCTGGACTCAACACTCAATATAGCAGAAAATACTTTTGTGTGCACCGTCACCAAATACACATTTTGTATAATTTTATAACTTTCTATAACTCTTCTATAACTATTTTCCCGACATGAGGGTCAATGATGTCCACGCACTTCCACATTCTCAGTACAGAAAAATAAACACTTATATCTGCTCATAATTACATTACACTGAGTTATAAAGCACTTATAACTTGTTTTATGCAGCTTATAAATACTAAATGAGGGTCAAAAAGATATCGAGTGCTTGGCAAGATTCTTTTCCACTGATGCACTGAGCAGTTTGATGTATCATATACACACTGATATTAATATGCAGGCCTACGTGTTGGCCTAAAAGTGGTCAAAGTTTAAGTATACTGAGTCTAAACATACTAGAATAAGCAGGTAAAATAACCACCATATGTTTTTACTGTATAATGTATAACTATATGCTGAAACCATAAATAAATACTGAAGACCTGTCCACAGTGTCCTCAGTTATAGTGTGGACATTGTTTATTATATTTGGCTAATAAACAGATTCTTATTATGATGTTGTTCCAAAAGTTGTCTAAGTATTATCTTGGCACTGAGTCTCAGAGACCTTTCACACAAGTTATGACTTGAACCATTTTATATTTTATAATAAAACACATTATTATTTTATCATACAATTACATAATTATCCACATCATCATGTCTATATATGGACTTATCATATGATACATGGACATGACTTGATCATTTGTTTGACCTCAGTATTTCCACACTTCACATTAGCAGCTAAGAGACTATTCATGTCTCATTGGCTAAACAAGTAGTGTCCTCCATTCCTCACTGTGTACGTCCTGAGTGGAGACTGTAGAAGAATTATACTATTATATTATCATTATATCAGTGGTATAAAATGATCTTCAAATGACAATAACATCGTTTATTGCGATTATTTCTGAGACAATATATCATCCGACTAAAGTATGGTGACAGGTCTACTGTCTGTAGTGTGTGTGTGTGTGTGTGTGTGTGTATGCTGCATGTTTACCTGTAGCTCCTGAGCAGGTGGAGGTGTTTGGGGTTGATGCCTGATGCTCTGACCACTTTCAGGAGACGAATGCCACGATGAGACACACCCAAAACCTGTGCTTCCCCCATGTCCATCTGCAACAGAATACATAAGAGGATGTCTGACTCCTACTGTGGTTCTGATATATTTTACTCTTAGTTGTTTAATTTATCATTTTTCCGATTGACTCGACTTGTTAATAATCATAAGTGGAGCATTTGGGTACTGTAGTGATACATTGTTTTAGATTGGTTCAATGAATATGTGGGTACTACAGATAACCAGTTTCAAGGCAAAACATGGTAGTGATTTGAATGTCACATTGGTAACCTCATGATGTAGTTGGGAAACAAAAAAAACAACCCAACACATACAAAAAAGGTTCTGACTTTCTATAACTTGACTACAATGTGACTTTCTTAAAAATCTTTCCTAAAATCTTCTTCCACCACTTTTTTTTTTTGTGGTGCTGACCTTATAAGAAATTGTACCATATCATTTCATCACACTACATTTGGATCAGTCAGCTTCTCTGTGAAAGCCACAGCTCAGTGGAAAGTCCTACCTGATGATATGAGGAGCTGCAGTTCAATCAGCACATTCAAAACCAAATTAAAAAGTCTATTAAAAGCTTCTCAGCTCTGTAACCATGTGTAACTTTGTATTTTATGTGTATCCTGTGTGTCGTTCTTGCTTTGTACTGTTTGTTATTGTGCTGTTATATGTTTTAATATTGACCCACTGAAGGGACTGTAGATGTAAATGAGCTACACGGTCCCAATAAACAAATGACTACTGCTACCTTTATAGGGAACAGGCGAGCAAAATAAGTCTCCCAGTTGTCCCGAGCAGCGATGACGATCCTCTTCTTCATGTTGTTGTCCTGGATGTTGCTGATACTCGATCCAACGCCAAAATTTGCTGCAGAGAGAGTAAAAGTGAGGCAAAAGAACAAAAAGTAATACAGAAACTAATTTAGAAAGTATAGATTATAGTCAGTAATGTGCAAGACATGAAGAATTCCTTCCAAACTATTGCTTGTATCAAAAAGATTTGTATTAATATTATTAGAACTGTCAGGTCTTACCAAGCAGATCCTTCATCTTCCTCCTCTCTTCTCTGTTGATCCTCACACAGCTGTCAGAGTAAGTGTCCCTCATGATCTAAAAACATGTTACACAATGATAATATTAAGAGTTTGATGTCTACTGTCTACTGAAAGGCAATGGAGATAATTAGCACAGGTAGCTACTGTACTCACCTGCTCACATAATAGATTGAGGATGTAGGGCCGGTCGAACCTCTCTCGGGGGTAAAACACCTACACATAAAACACATGATAAGTGGATTTATAACAAACAGGTTTCCAGTTTATATCCCCTCTGGAGTGAAATGCTGATTAGTGTAAATGCAGCTGTGGTGCAGTGGTGTGCACAGACTTACTAACGACCAGGGGAAAAAGTAATAAATGGGCACCCGCAGGTTAAAGCAGGGACCAATGAAGTTCCAAACTGAGTCGGTTATTATTGAAATTCTCATGACATTCTCATTGAGATTATTTTAAACAAGTTGATGCCACGTGTGTGAAATAAACCAATAAAAAACCCTAACCCTAACACTAACCCTAACCCTTTACTCCATCTCAGTTCCTCTATCGTGTGGATTTCAGTATAAATGACCAAACCAGTTCTTTAAATGTTTGTTTCTGTTTTGTTACAAGAACACACAGATTAAGGCTGAACAATTAATCAAAATTATATTAAAAATCACAATTTGGAATGTGTATCAATACAATATCCTTTTTAAATTAAGTATTCTCGTGGCCTACACATCATATTCTACAGACTTAAGAAAACATCTTTGTTTGGTACAGATCCCTACAAAAATCACACCATAATCATTTTAATATGTTTTTTAAAGAGAATGAGAATTAGGATGTCAATTTTATCATTCCGTCTAATACCATTAATCAGATCAGTATTGCAATATCAGTCAAAATGATCAGAAATTAGTTTTATGCTTTCAGCCCTACACCAGATGTTTATTCTGGCAGTTGTCTCACTACATGAGTGTTACAGCATAGGCATCACCAAATGTGTTGTCTCTGAGTTTATCAGGCCATTCAACATGTGCTTCTTTTTCCCTAGAACACCACAAAATCTGCTAATCATGGAAACAGGCATTATGTGTTCTCTGTCTAGTCTCTGTAAGTTTCAACCAGTCTTCAGGTCTGTCCCCCCAGTTATGGTTACGTCTAGGGTTAGAGTTCAGTTGTGTGTCTTTATCTCACCTCTTTGCGCAGGAAGAGTTGTCCCGGCATGCTGGAGTAAGAGAAGTAGACACCGGCTGAGAAGCGGTGGTACTGGGAACGAATGCCCCCATCTTCTGACATCATATCTACAGATAAGAAATAGTAAAGACTGAAATGAACATTCTCATTTATATTCAACATATATACCGTATTTTTCGGATTATAAATCGCTCCGGAGTATAAGTCTCACCAGCCGAAAATGCATAATAAAGAAGGAAAAAAAACATATATAAGTCGCACTGGAGTATAAGTCACATTTTTTGGGGAACGGAGCTTCAACACCTGTCAGAACAAGAGGGCGTGATGGCATGATGTTTTAACAGTGCAAAGCCATACTTGAATAACATAAATAAATAAATAAAACTACGTTGTAGAATGTAGACCCTATTTCACTAGTATTGCTGGACAAGATTTTTTTTTTGCGAGGAAGTAATTAATCGCCCGTCCCAAATACCCTGGATTCAAATACACGCCTAGTCTCTTACGTGAATGAGATAAATAATAGCCCGGGCTATTATTTGATATTTTATGGTAATGTGTTAATAATTTCACACATAAGTCGCTCCAGAGTATAAATCGCACCTCCGGCCAAACTATGAAAAAACTGCAATTTATAATCCGAAAAATACGATACAATACAATATGATACGATATATGATACAATACAATATGATATATGACGCGATACAGTACAATACAGTGTAATATGATATATGATGCGATACCATGCAATGCGATACGATACAGTACGATATAATACAATACGATACGTTGCGATACGATACGATACGTTACGATACAATATAATATAATATTTACTTAGTGATGTGTATACAGCTCAGGATTTTAATAAAGTAGTGGATGTATAGTTTTGCACTGAAGAAGATGAAGAAGAAATGCCTATTCTAAGGTCAGACAGTAAGATCACACTGTTACTGTGTGTTTATGGCTGTTTAATAAATACTGTAAAGTTAATCAGGCTCTATAATTAGTGTAATGTGAGTTTCAGTGTGTGACTAGGTGACAGCTGATGCCTTTATATAGAAAATGCATCTGCTCTGTGAGGCAATGGCCACCAACCGAGAGATGGAGCAGCCATGGGTGGTGGGTCCGGAATGTCCTGAAAGATGGGTGCCGGGTGCAGAGGAGGAGGCGGGGAATCGGGGGGTGGGGGCGGAGCTTGCTGGAGGCGCCCGGAGCCAAACAGGTCGGCCAGGTAGCTCTGCTTCTCCCTCATGCTGTTGGAGATGACACGCGGACCGGTGGAGGAAGGGGAATCCTGCGGGGAGGGAGGCTTAAAAGGAGGCTGCTTGGCTGGTGGTGGAGGTGGCGCCCACTGTTTCTGTAAGTAGGAAGCAGTGGGAAATGTGAGGATGTGTCATGATATATTCCAAGTAGAGACACACAATGAATTTTAATACATTATTATTTTCTCTTTTGTCGTCATAGCTTGACTTTTCAGACCATCCTGACCTTCTGTTGTTGCACTGGAGCTTTGGTTCTGAGTTTGGCCAGAGCTTCTGCTTTGGGATCATCCTTCTTTACAAAGTGCTTTGCAGCAGGTCTGTGAAGAGAATAAAATCAATTAATCACAACAATTCTCATTATTTCTAGTGAATGAAGCTGCTGTGAGATTAGCTGGAACACCTGGGAGCCTATATGAGGAGAAAATACATCAACATGAAAATGAAGACTGCAAAGTTTAAAAGTTCAAAGTTGTTTCTGAAAAAAGTAACTTGAAAAAAGTTTTAAAACTAACAATTAAAGCTTTTTTGCCATTTAAAGGCAGCACAGCAAGCTGGAAACACAGCAGCTCACCAGCTAATCTCTAGCTTTATCTGCCTGGTGCTTGTTTGGACATTTGATCAAGATATAGTATAATATAATATAATGTGTAATGTTTTCATATTATGTCATTTTATCCATTGTGAATACAAAAATATTGATTGTAAAGCAAGTTTTTTTTAAATGATTCATTTGGAATATTTTGTGACGAAAAGGGTTAAAATTTGAAGGTTAATTTAATTAATTGATTAACTATTGAAAAAAGTGTTTTAGTACTGGTACCAAAACCAAAATGTATTGACACTCAGCTCAACTTTCAACATCCTAACCTATTTTTTATTTAAAAATTGTAAATGTGATGATACCTGATACCTGGCTGCACTTATAAACAAGGTGTAGAAGGTCCAAACATCCAACCATGCATAATATTAGCTGAGACTGATTGACACTGACCTGGAGGGCTCAAAGGGTTTGGGTTCTGGTTGGGGTCGGCTGTTGTACTGTTTGATGATTTCCCGGATGTTGGAGGTGGGTTCGGGCCGAGGCTCGGACAGAGGAGCTGTCTTCGGGGGGTCCTCTTTCTTGGCAGGGGTGGAGGGACCAGGCTTCACTGTGAGGGAGATGAGACATAGAAACATTATCCCAAGCTCTTTATTCAATTCATACTCTATGTTATCCCAGGTAGATTGACTAAAGAGCTCCTTTACCTTGTTTCTTCTCCTTACGCTCAGGTTTAGGTGCTGTAGGTGGAGGTGATGGTCGACGTGCAGGTGGGGAACGTCGTCGCTCTTTGGGTCGGTTGAAAGAGGTTGTACGTGGTTTTGAGGGTTTGTTTTCACCTAGAAGATGAATGGAGGACAGTGGAGCAGAGACATGGTGACAAATGAGGAAAAATATGATGGAAGTGGAACATTATTGTAAACATGATGATATAACGATCTACTTGTAACATTTTAACATCAATGGGCCATTACAAGCATACATTGTGAGCCTTTACCAACCTCTACTGCATTATGCATTTTATATTACATTGGATACAGTGGCAGACACTTATACTTTTAAGCAATGGGATAATGACACAAATCACTTCCACCAAGTTTAAATCCTCTTTTAAAGAATTGAGGAAGCAGTGGGGTTGGTGCAGATGTGACAGTTTGAGAGTTTGATAATTTGGTAAGAAAGAAAAAAGGATGCTACATGTATAACTAATGGTCAGTGGTCAACTCCACTTACTAATCTTCTTGAAGAAGTCCCTCTTCTCTCCGAAAGACTGCAGGTCATCTGGATCTGGTAAGTCCACAGTTCTCTCAGGCTATCAGGGTAATAAACACACAACATGTCACCACAGATAAAAACAAATGAAGAGGCCATATTCTTATCAGCATATTCTTATTGTGAAGGTGGCCAGCAAGATAGCGGGAGTGGAGTTTAGCAGTCTTACAGTCTTAAAATTACATTTTATAACAGGCAGGTGTTAAACAAAGCAATTAACATTTACCAAGACAAAAGTCGTCCCCTGCATGGATAGTACACACTTTTACAATCTGGGAGGCGCTTCAGCACTCCCATAGATTTTAAACAGCGGTACAAAAATTCCTTTATCCTTCTTTCCATCTAAGCACTGAACGCACTTTACAGAGGGAGATAGTCCATGTCCATCCTAGTCCACCTCCACCCCCAACCCCACCCCCGACCTCTGGCTTGGGACATATTTATTAATTCATATTTATTAGTTTTTTTCTTTTATAAATTCATATTCCAATTCCAATCAATTAATTACTAAGCGCCCTTTTGGTACAAAGAATAAAATGAATCTGAATCTCAATCTGAAGTCTGATGAAAGACCCAAACCAGCTATTAATTCATCCCACTGCAGCTCATGAGGTGCATCAAGGCTCATTTGGACTGTGGGGAACCTGTGAGTCCCACAATAATGAATGTTGCTTTTAGTTTAGAAATAGAAAATCACTTCTTTAGGTTGGTAAAAAAAAGAAGAAGAAAAAGAACAGGTGATAGGTAGCTATGATACATATGGAAAACACAACCTCTCCATCATTCCTGAAAAATTCCAATTTCTTTCATTTGGTTTGTGGAATGACATTAAATACTACAGTATCCATGAGCCTCTTCAGCTGTTGCCATGGTGCAGATTGAAATTCATCTCATGAAATTTTGCATCATTATTGCAATCAGGAACCAAATGCTTCAGTTTAGCTGCTGAATTGACCCAAAATCCAAAAGGGTCCATCCGGGTCTATAAAGGTCAGCCTCTAACTTCAGCCAGGTACTAGATGCACAACAAGAGCTCTCTGGGGGTCATAGATATCTTCTTCCTTCAAAGCATATGTCTGGTGATGTTCTACATTCTTCTTCTCAACAAATCCCATGAAAACAAGCATTATGTGTGTATCAAAGCCTGATATATCTTATTCCTCTGTGTCATAAAGCTCCATTATTGTCCAAAAACTATTCAACAATCATCAGTAAGTCACACTGTTTCAGTGGGTGACATGTTCCCACACACAGTCTCCTACACACACACCATCCTGCTGCCAGAAATACTGACCAGAGCAGCAAATGTGAATTCATCCGCCACTGAAAATAGTCCCAAACAAATGCTGTATTTTCTCCTTTGAGTAATGTTTGCTGAGAACTACAGCTGTTTTAGGGAGTTAGGGAGTTAAAATTTGAGTGGGGAACTCAGAAAGAACAAAGTGACAGACTGATGTCTTGCTGCTTTTGGTAGGTAGGATAGGATTTGTTGGCATTGTATCAAATATGTCCAGTCTTATTCTTTAAGCAGATTGGAAACAGACTGGACACAATAGAGACAATCACCATGAGAAAAATGCACAAGCACAGCAAGGAGGAAACAATAAGGAACAATAGCAAGGAAATACAAGTGGATGTGCACTAAACTAAATACAAATGAAGACAATCTACAGAAATGTAAAAAAAAATTAAAAAGGTGTGTTAAAAATGCAGCAATAGAGCACACTACATGCAGAAATACCTCAGGCGAGGGCTTCCTGAAGCTGGAGGTGCGTTTGGGTACATGAGATTTGCGCCGGGCAGGTGGGGGTGAGGGAGAGCGTGAGGGTGAGCGTGAAGGTGAGCGTGAGGGTGAGCGCACCCTGGTGCGCCGGTCTGACCGACGTCTCCGCAGCTTCTCCTCCTCCTTTCTCTCCAGCTCCCTCTGCTTCTGCTCCAGCTTCCTCTTCTGCTCATCCGTCTGCTGCTTGGACAGAGTCATCGCCTGCGTGGTCATCTGCTGGGCCTGATGAAGGAAGAAAGTCACCATAATAATAACTTTAATAATAATAATTTCATTTGTATGGCACTTTTTCAAAATGCCTCACAAGAAATGGAACATTGAAAGATTGTAATAAATAAAACATGGAATAAAAACACAGGATATGGGACAAAAAACAACAACCCTAACATACATCCACATTAAATATAAAGTAAAATAAAACATAAACACCTGAAGCTAACAGCAGGATGTGAACATAGTTAAATTCTAAAAATAAACTTTATGGGTAGCCAATGAGAAGATGTCAAGATAGTGGTGACATGCTCGTGTTTTTTGGTTAAAAGCTTTGCTGCTTTTTAAACCAAGTCCAGATGAGAAAGAGAACTCAAGCTTAGAGCAAGTGGAATTGCAGTAGTCTAAACACAATGAGACAAAAGCCTATTTCTTAAGTGGAGAAAGCAGGACTGCAGTTTTCTTGACTTAAGCATCAAAGTTGAAGTTAGGATCAAGTAGTACTCCCAATTTTCTGTTGACAAGTTTAACGTATACTGACAGACTGCCAAGGTGATTGTGGATCAACTGGATAGAGTCAGATGAGCCATATAAAACAAACCCTGATTGGTTCTCATTTAGGAGTAGGATATTGTTACACATCCAACATTAAATCTCATTCAGGCAGTGTGTAAGTTTAGTTAGACTGCTGGTGTCAACAGGTGTTATCTACACATAAAGCTGGGTGTCATCTGCATAGAAACAATATTTCATTCCATATTTACAAATTATAAGCATGTATACTGAAAATATAATAACAATGGACCTAAAGTTGAGCCCTGTGGCACACCAGTGGGCCATCATTTTATAAGGATAGTATCGTAAGTGTGTTGGGTCTCACCAAGACAGCGGCTTGCTGGTTGATGAGGGCTTGCTGTGATGCTGCCATCTGTTGCATGGGGTCAACCTGAGGCATCATCATAGCTGTGTAGGAGGTATGACAAACAGGGGTTTAACATAAATAGCAAAGAGGGAACTGACTCTCTTTACTAGATGAACAAAGTGATACTACAAAATGTATGATAATGAGTAGATACCTGGCATCATGGGCATTGAAGCTCCTGGACATAGTACAAATAATGACATAAAGATTAGTAAACTGAAAGAGACACCTTTTCTGGAACTTACTTCATATTTAAAGTACTCAAGAAAGCAGCACATAAAAAGTTTGATTCTTGATGACAAATCAATCTCCTCACTTACCCATAGGATAGGTTGGCATGGTCATAGGCATACCTGAAAAACCGAAGCATCAGTTGTAATTACTGTTCAATAAATGAAGCATTTGACTTAAATGAGACTTGTGAAGTGAAGTCAACCATTAAAAAATAAAATGTGTATGTGCAACTACTTATTAATTGAATATATAGTGTCTAATTTGTGTGTCCTCACAAATGAGACTTAATTATCTCAACATTGATATCTCTAAGGACCAAATGAGGCATGAAAAAATGCATGTTAATGTAGACTTCTTTTGTTTGGTTGTAGAACAGCTGTTTAAGAATGTTTTATAATGCAACTATACAGTACACTAATTCATCTACATGGTATGGAATGTTTCATGGCGATGCAGAAGGAGATCCGGTTTTCCTACCAGCTCCATACATGGGTCCAATCCCTCCTCCACCTCTCATTCTGCGGCTTAGCATAGACACTCTGTCCATGTCCTATACACACACACACACACACACACACACACACACACACACACACACACACACACACACAACACACACTTCAGTGATACATTTCATTGTGAGTGTAGCTACTGATCTGACGACAGGAAATACAATCCAGTGACTTCACACACTCAGTAATAAGATACAACCAGAGACACACAATCCAGCAGAGGCCAATGTGCTCACTCTGTTCACCCTACATCTTTAACTCTTTTAGGGAACTTTAATTAATCACAAGTCACAGTTTGAATAATAAAATAAATCTGATGAAGTCACTGACCAGGGGTCCATGGTCCAGTACAGGATCAAACAAGTCATCAACGTAGGCATCCATCTGTCGACCACGGCCTACAAACAGGGGAAGAGAGATGAGAGTAACACAATGGATGTAGTCTGGAATTACCCTAACAACATATCCATATTACCCATTTACTGGCTCTCATCTTTATATCCGGCATCTGATACCAGTGCACTACCTGAGCATCAAGCTAGAGAACACTGCAGCTACTGTAGCTAGTCAAAACTGGACCTATAAGTGACCAGAAACAGGACATCAAATGAACACTAATGTTGCTACTGGATGTGTAAATAGGCAACTATTTGTTAGCATGTTTGCCATATCAACTTTATAAGGTGGTGTTATGTCTATGTTGTGTTTACAGCTTTTTATGCTGCTCCCAAGTGGCCAAAATGACTTACTGCAGTTTTTTTTAAAACAATAATCAAAAAATGATGCTGTATTCAATGTTATTTCTTAACACATAAAGCTGTGTCAATCTCATTTATGGATATAGCAGGGTAACTAGCTATGTAGGAGGATGATGTACCCATTCTTGATCCCGTCTACACATTGCTGATTGGTCGAATGGGATGATTTGCTCAACAAAGCAGAGATGTGGTTGGCGAAACAGGTTTAGAAGAAGGCTACTTCTACAATACAGGGCCTCAAGATCAGATAAAAATGCACAACCCTTGTTACTTCACTTGATATTTAACATGGTGGTTCATAATGGCAAACACATTTGTAGTTAATCAAGTTACTACAGACCAGTAAGGGTTAGGGGCCTCTGGTAGCAGTTGTCAGCTGATTACATTTGCGTCCGATGTGTTCAGAACACCAGTCTCAGTTACTTGACCTCGTAGGTCAGCCAGTGTGAGCACAGTCACTTGGAACACAATCCAGTGAAAGTGAATCTAGAGTAACTGATAGACCCAGAGGACTGCTTGATGTGCTGCAGTTGAATGAATGAGGTGGAAGAACCCTTCTGCTATGATAACTCTTGCAGTTTGATAGGTTAGGGTGTGTGTCAGCCCAGATGTTACACATGTCTGACTTATTATCAGCCACTGATATGACACAACCTGAAACATGCCAAGCGAGACACCAGCGAACAATGGTGATGATCCTGAGAAGGTTGACTTGTTTGATTTGCTGTTTTAAACTGTGTAACAATGTAAGAGTTTTACTTTATACCCATTAAATAAAACCTGCCTCAGTGCCTACATCAAGAGAAGAGCGGACTGACCAAAGCCAGAAGAGGCCCACCAATTGGATGGCTACTATCACCACCAGCCTCGCAGAAGGTTGTTTTGTAGCGCGGGCGATACAGAGTTTGGTCCTGCGGCTACAAGTGAGTCCAACCTGCAGAACAGGGAAATAATACACTCCCAAGGGACGAGAAGGAAACTCCACACATCAAACTGGCAGCACACAGTTACTCTCAGGTTGCTTGCATGTTAGGTCAAAGGTACGACAAGCAGGTAGAAGCCTCTGGGGTTTCGTATGCTTCAAACCAGCTAGTTTGTATGCAGTGTCTGAACACAATTAAAGGCAAAAGAACTGAATGGTCATACTCAAAGGTGGAGTGAGCCTGTGAAGAGCCTGTTGTCATAAAGTTAGATGGAATCCCTAATTCTGTCAGAAAGGTACCATAGGAGGGGGTTTTCTGAAATTGTTTGGCTATATGATAAGTATTTTGTTTGAAGCATACTGATATTACCTCAACATTTCACTACACAATACCTACCTTCCTGTGGATAATTCATTCCCAAGGGGTTTCCATCAAAAGGGGGCAGCCCTGGAGCTTGCATGGAAGGTGCTGGTGGGATGAATTCGTATGGATCCATACCCATCATTCTGGAGGAACAAAGTGAGACACACACACACAGATTCTCACTATGTTAGCAAATTATTTAAAACAACTTGGAATGGCCCAGAAAACAAATCACTTGTTAACTGTGTTACCTGTCTCCTTGGTTGCTGAACAGGTAGTCAGAGTTGGTAGAGGAGGGGGTACCGGGTGGTGGTAGCACCTCAGCTTCAGCTCCAGCCAGCAGATCCATGACAAAGTCTGAGCCAGCAAGGTCAGACCAACCATCATCATTCAGGAGAGACACCGACCAGCCTTGGGTGGCCTCCGAAACACCTCTATGACATACCAACAACATGTGTAGAGGAAAATCAGGGAGGGGGTACATGCAGAAACATTCATAAGTAAAGGGAAGTTAAATACACTGTATGTTCCAAAGTAGATAACCACCTGAACTGCAGAAGCCATGAGGCCAGCTGCTCTCCTGTTGTCCATGACTCTACTTCAGTTGACATCTTTTCATCTGAAAAAGAGGATGTTATCAAAGTTTTGTCATTAACAGCTAATTTGATCAAATTAAATTCTCCCGAAGAGTTTGATTTTCTACTAGTCTCACCATTGAAGGTGTTTATGTCCAGCAGCATGGTGCCCTTCCTCTGGTTGGCAGTCCACTCTAGCTGGGTGGGGGGATACATGCGGGCAGTGGGGGCTGGAAGCTGCAGTGATGTGAGCAGTTTGTGTTGGCACAGTGAACGGTACTCCCCTGGACCGTGGTCAGAAACATTCCTGGACAGGAAACACTGAAGACTCAGTCATGTACAGACTTTGTTCAGACATGATGGTTAATCACACTATAGGCCTGTGGTGTTTACACCTTTCCTACTGACTTTTAACAATGTCCACACAAATCCAGTGTAAAAGCAAGACAACCATGGGAGGGATTAATAAACGTAAATAAATATGCATCCTGACTTTCATTAACAGCCATCACTGTAAACAAAACATGTATTTTGCTGAATTTAAAGATGTATGACTTTGGTGCATAAGAGAAGATAGCATATGGGCTAAAAGCAAAACAAATAGACTGCATCAATTTTAACCAGGATTGTCTAATTTTTTCTAAAGCCAAACACACCATCAAAATATGTTGAAAGTTGATATTAAAAATTCTACACACAGTATATCTGGATTCACACATATAAAGAAAATATGTAAATAATAACACAGAAATTAAAACTATAAAAATAATCAAGACAGTGTGACTTTATATCATTAATCCTATCATACCACATCATATCATACCCTCCATTGAACCACTAGCAATAGAAGGCCAACCAAAGCGTAGCACCTACTTGAGCAGGTGTTTGTCTAGTGTTGGTGAGGGGGTGAAGGCACTGAGGCAGCTGGCCAGCAGCAGCCAGCCTCTCAGGCTGCCCTGCGCTTCAGTCATGTCCCACGTGTGGTAAATCAGCTGGGCCAGGATCTCGTCCCTCAGGGCCGGTCGGCTCTGGCACTTTTCCACTATGTAGTTACCCATCGTCTGCTCCTGCCAGCTGGTCATGTCTGGCTCACCTGTAAACCGCAAGATCTGACAAGAAAAAGGATCAGAAATCAGAAATGAGAAGAATGAGAAAACATCTAATCTAATATAATCTAATATAATTACTTCAATATACCAGTTTGTTAATCTCCAGGGCAACTCTGGCATCTTCTGGCTCCAGAGGGGTGAGGGATGTCTGGAGGGGGTATCCCTGTTTCTGGCACCATGTATCCTGAGGAGGACACAACATCAACCAGTAATTAGCAATTGCTTCAACCGAGTATTGTTTTTTTTACAGTAGTTTACACTACTTTATATACAGTTAGCTAGTTTATACTACTTTATATAAAGTTAGCTAGTTTACACTACTTTATATACAGTTAGCTAGTTTACACTACTTTATATACAGTTAGCTAGTTTATACTACTTTATATACAGTTAGCTAGTTTACACTACTTTATATACAGTTAGCTAGTTTATACTACTTTATATACAGTTAGCTAGTTTACACTACTTTATATACAGTTAGCTAGTTTACACTACTTTATATACAGTTAGCTAGTTTATACTACTTTATATACAGTTAGCTAGTTTACACTACTTTATATACAGTTAGCTAGTTTATACTACTTTATATACAGTTAGCTAGTTTACACTACTTTATATACAGTTAGCTAGTTTACACTACTTTATATACAGTTAGCTAGTTTATACTACTTTATATACAGTTAGCTAGTTTACACTACTTTATATACAGTTAGCTAGTTTACACTACTTTATATACAGTTAGCTAGTTTATACTACTTTATATACAGTTAGCTAGTTTACACTACTTTATATACAGTTAGCTAGTTTAGTCCAATGGTTCCCAACCTAGGGGTGGGGCCCCTCCAAAGGGTCAGCAGATAAATGTGATTCAGGAGAAGTGGACAGTTTTTGAACTTTTTCTCCACTGGTTTCATCTTTAACAATGTGTTGTATTTTAAAAGCTTGTTATATTATCCATTGTGTCAAATCTTCATCTTAATCCTCATTTACTTCATATATTATTATATCATATATATTATTACCATTATACTTAAAGACACTACTTGAAGACATGAAGACATGTACTTAGTTACTTTCCACCACTGTTTTTGTGTGTGTGTGTGTGTGTGTGTGTGTGTGTGTGTGTGTGTGTGTGTGTGTGTGTGTGTGTGTGTGTATGTGTGTGTGTGTGTATGTTGCTCACCTTTAATACAGACTTGGCATAGCGAGAAAATGGGTATCTGTCTATATCCAGAGGCAGGGAGAGCTGGTGTCTTGCCTTCACCTGTGGAGGCGCTACCTCTGTGACTCCTAATGCATACTGCCGCCCTGCAGACCGGAGACAAAACAACAATCACAAACCAATAAAACACAGGGTGGTGGCATATTAGCATGGGTTTTATAAAGTGACATCATTGTTTTCATATGTATCACAGATAGTGTTATCAAATCATTGCTCTGGTTTAGTTTCTTGTAAAGCTCACCTGATGCGCTGCGAAGTCTGGCTGACAGCTCAGCAGGGATCTCTAACATTCCCACATCCTGACAGGAAAACAACATATTACAGAGGAGAGTGAGCAAGCTAGGTACTTCCATATGTGGCTGGTTTTTAATTTTTTTATGAAGGATTTGAAGGATTTCTTTCATACAGGATTATATCAGTCATTCTGTTGTTGCCTTACCATTCTTGGAGAGGGAGACTTTGTCTTTGTGACTTCCTTTACTTTGTTCCTCTCCTGAAATTCCTAAAAATTGAAGACATACATGACCAGTTAGTGCATGATGGATTATTTTATTTCATCATTTCAAAGTCCTTGATTTAGCGTCCTTCACCTGAATCTTGTCGCTGAATCACTGGGTAACTCCTCAGGTGAGTTATCCTCTGATTACACAGGTAAGCTCAACACTCCCTCATCTCTACCTGTGTGTGTGTTCAATCAGTCCTATTCTTAGACACAAGTCCTCTTATATACTCCTGCAACACCCACAGCGTTGTTGCTCCGCCTTGTACAACAAGCCACACAGTCCCAAGTCCAGACAATCAGCTTTTTTATATCAGGAAGTTTACAGTCACCTCCACACAGAAGTACAGTGTCACTCAGATATGATTATGGTTATGACCACACCACCTCATTCATCTCTGTCCTTCATGGTATATATTCCGATATTATTATTGCATGGCCAGCTGCTTATTCTGCTGGACACATGCCTGATGCTAAAACTGTAAACAAAAGTGAGGTATGCAGCTCAGATTAAACATGGGCATGTGTTCACAGCGATACATAATATGTTCTTTTATCATGGCCTCACTTCAATATTCACTCAGGTTATTAAATAACTCAGAGAATGGTTTTCTACAAACACATATGGCGCTGCCCAACCCTGCTCCGCCTCTGCACCAGGGGATTTACAAGAGCTGACCTTCCCAAATCAAACAAGTATGTGACAAATCATCATTCATTCAATCACACACACCCTCTGGCTCTGTATTAATAGGGAAAACAGTAACAATGTTTTGATACAGTGCAAATCAATGCTAATACATTTGACTTCTGCTGTGTTATCTCAACAATTATTGGATAGGGTGCCATAAAAGGAGGTAACACCATTCCTGATGGTGTTAATGATCCCATGATTAACGTCACAGCAGCATCAACATTATCACTAATATCACTAATCACTAAATGGAATAGCTTAGCCATCTAATATATTGGTTCAAGCATATTTATTGGTTCAACATTCCCAGAAAATGTTTCCTAATGTATCCCCTGACTTTTCATCTAGGCCACTCACAGATTGAGTTTTCACAGCTACAGGTCATTTAGAGGTTCAAGTTCAATCTAACATGACTGTTTCTGGATGAAGACAAAGAGAAAAGTGTAACATCCAGAGGAAACCCTGTCTAGACTATAATAACTGTAACGATACAATAAATTGCCCTGACTGTTTTGCACAGACATTTATGATCATCACAAGATGAAACCAAATGATTCTGCTGACTTTTCGTCTGACATAAAATATCTGATTAACAATTATTTTAATTAGATTTAGTTAAGCTAGATTTAGTATTGTACTTCAATAATTTGTCAACCCCATTAACATACATGAGGAGGGCAAAATATTAGGAACATTTTTCAAAATAAAGCACTCCAGTACATCACCACCACCTACTACAACCTCAATAATAAACATAAAGTAGAATTATCATCTTTCTGAAAATATCAGTGAAAACTGAAAATGTTTATATGTGGGAATGTATGTATACTGTACATATACATGTGTGTTGTTGTTGTTCTATTTAATCTAAATGACTCACTGTTTCCATTTGAATTGTGTCACTGCCTTATGCCTGCCCTGTAAAGCACTTGTAATAACATATTTTGATAAGGTCTATATCAATATACTTTATTACTTGTTATTATCATATAAGAAGTTTGGGGAATCATGACAGTCATGACAATCATGAGACAGATTTAAAAAAGAAAGGTCAAAATCAAAGCTACAGGCCCACAAATTCTGGATTTTAGTCTTGATTATGAGTTAAGCCCCAAAAACCATAGAATACATTTCCCACAATGCTCTCTAGCAAAACTCTCTGGCACCTTTTGTTAAACCCTCTCTGCGTGGTGAAAAGATGTAAATACTGACAGACCCATGTAAACCCAAGTAAATACAAAGCTAGTGATTGAACTGTCAAACTTAATCCAAATCTTAGTGTTTCTAAAGACTTACGAAAACTCATGAAGAGTCCAGCTAGGCTTGACAGAGTAGCTGACATAGGCAGCCTGTGAGCAGGAGCCTGTCATGTCTACTGTTCATAGTCCAAGCCTCATAAAACAATAACACCAAGTAACTCTAAAGTAAGACTCCTTTAGTTTGAAAGATTTTAGAAAAAGAAGAAAATAGTGTGTTCAGTGTGTTTACAGACGAGACAAGATCAGAAAAAAATGAGATGAAACATAGGACAAATAGGACTGTTTTGATACCTGATACAGTTTTCACTGTTCCGACTCTTCCTCAAGTTAAATAAAGGACTGAAAACATACTTTGCTATAACTGATCTGATGCAGGAGGTAAGAGGGAAAGAAAAGCAGCCTACCTGTTAGAGCTGAGGAGTTGGAAGTCTGAGACAGGTTTCAGTAGGCTGCTTCAAATTTCACTGAGAGGGGGTGAAGTCCAAGAGTGAAGTGTGACTGAGGTGTAAGCAGGGCGTGTGTATGTATGAGTGTGTTCATGCATGCACCCAAATGACATGATTAAAGCAAGATAAGGGAGCTAGTTAAAGGAAACAAATGGAATTCTAGAATGTGGCTGTGATCAAATGTTAAGTAAGGTGGTGGCAATGACGACAAATGTACAATAATGAACACACCCAGTAGATTGTATAAGAGTGTTTAAGCACTACAAGTACCATCAATCATATATTTAACCCTGTTGCTTTCATTTTTCATGTTTCATTGTATTAGCTTACAGGAACCAAACAATGGCCTTCAGAGGAAAATGTCTTGAGCAGGATTACATGATTTTTCTGGACACTTTTGTTGAGGATCTGTCCTTAAATGAAGGACACCCCACATTTCAACTTTTACAAACATAAAAAAGTCAACACAGACTAGAATTCACAGAGTCTATAACACACTTAACTAACATCCAAATATATATTAATAAAAGGGAAAACTCAAAGATATGAAGGGGTTGGGTCAGCCAAATTACACGATATCTCTCTCTGAGGAATTTCATTTGGTGCTTGATGAAAAATTACATTTAAAAAAATCAACACCAACAGTGTCCTGGTGTCCATAGGAACTATTTCTTAGGTAGTTCCAATGATTATCCAGAGTAATGGGTACCAATTCTTTAAACATCTGTTGCTGTTTAATTTGTTCTAGCTATATCATTGATTTTGGCCATTTGTTTTTGATGTGGTTGATTAATTCACAGGCAATAAAACCAAAACAATGAGCTACATGTAGTCATTTGATCATTTTTTAAAAACATAAAATGTATTGATCTCCGCAGCAGTAATTTCAGACAGGTGTCTCAGAACCTGGGCAAATACATCCTAAATTAAATTGTAAATTGTTAAACTATATTGAAAGCTAGATGCCACCAAAGACAAATATTTTTATAATGAGGGTGAAATAACCCTTTAACTGATGCCATTCTGTATTAGATAGAATTGCAGTCTGAAATTGTGTTTACAGACAACTAAAAAAACAGACACCTCAACTGGTATAGTCATTTGAGAGGAAATTAAACAAGGAAGCTCTGAGTAAAAAACTACACTTTGACCCCCTAACATTACTTTATGGGTGTTGAACTTTTATCTTCCTATCACAGACCCTATGCTGTTAAGCTGCTGGTATCACACCCAGAGCAGCGATTTATAGCACAATAAACTCATGTTTCTCGGCAACATGTGGTTGCCAAGACACTCAGCGAAGAACTCCACAGTCTCTCTAGTATCTACCTTCCTCCAATGGCGTCTCTTGATGGTGTTCCTGGTAATCATCATCACGGCCCAGAACTGGGTGAAAGACTGCTTCAGACGCTTGTAGTACTTCCTAGGGGGCAAGAGGGGGCAGTCACACATAAATATACACTGCTCCACAAATGTACATCACTCACTAACCTTATGTCTATGAAATGTTAAATGTTTAAGGCAACTAATGCACAATACCTTCACGACAGACAGATAGACTGATAGATAGATAGATAGATAGATAGATAGATAGATAGATAGATAGATAGATAGATAGATAGTTAGATAGACAGATAGATAGATAGATAGATAGATAGATAGATAGATAGATACATAGATACATAGATAGATAGATAGATAGATAGATAGATAGATAGATAGTTAGATAGACAGATAGATAGATAGATAGATAGATAGATAGATAGATGACTATCTATTGGTGTTACCATTGTAAAGACTCAATAATAATGATGATAATAAACTTAATTTATTATAGAACTTTTACAAAGTGCTTCACCAACAAGAACAAATATAAGAAAGCAGTAAAACAATCACTTACAAAATCAGTCAATGAATGAAATAACGCATAAAACAGTTAAAAGTAATGATTTAAAATATGGATAAAAGTAAAATAAGTAACACATAAAACCAATGACCAAAAGCCATACTGTAGAATTAAGTTTTGAGTGATGATTTAAAACAAGACAGTGAGTTCTCTAGTCTAAGTTCTTCTGGTAAGCTGTTCCAAATGGTTGGAGCCCTGACAGGTGAAGACAAAGGCCAGCTAACAGGACCTTATCAAAGGATCTCAAGCCACGTGCATGTGAATAATGATTTAGAAGCTCAGCCAGGTAACTTGTTGCTATACCATGCAGGGTCTTAAAGATCAAAAGTAACATTTTAAAATCAATTTCTAAAACAAACAGGCAGGCAGCGAAGGGAAGATATGATCATGCTTTCATAATTTGGTTAAAAGTCTGGCAAGTCTGCATTTTAGAAATTGAAGCGGTGAAATCATTTTTTGGCCAAAGAATTCAAATGCTGCAATACAATAACACAGACGAGAAGTGATAAAAGCATGACTCACTCCTTGAAGATAATTTAGAGAAATAATCAAATTTTAAAAAAAGACGACTGAGCTAACCTTTTAACATGATACTGG
Organism: Scomber japonicus; assembly: GCF_027409825.1. NCBI lineage: Eukaryota > Metazoa > Chordata > Actinopteri > Scombriformes > Scombridae > Scomber > Scomber japonicus. The sequence goes on from NC_070597.1 coordinate 25,430,347, forward strand.
AGAGTGAGGTTCTGATCTAAAATAACTAGGTTTTTAACAGTGGGTACTACATACTGAGCATAGAGAAAGCCAAGAGTAGGCAGAATGTGGCCATGAGTGAACTCAGGGCCTATATTAAGGATTTACATTTTGGAGGAGTTCAACTGAAGAACATTTTCTGGCATCCAATCCAGAAGGTACGGCTGAGTATCAGTGTAGCAATGAAATGAAATATCACACTGTTTGATAACATGGCCCAAAGAGGAAAGAAAAAATAGAATTGATCCTAGAATGGAGCCATGTGGCACCCCATACATAGAAAATGATTGAGGTAAAGCCATCAACAGACAGAAGTAATCTTGTGTTAGAAAAGCATGAGGAGAACCACTAGAGTGCAGTACCAGAGATACCAACCCATGTTCTCAACAATGTGTGTTTCAATAATAATGCACTGTGTCAATCCTGGTGCAAAAATTTAAGTAGAACCAGAAACATGAAGTGTATGTATCAGTGTACTTTGGCAAGCCACAGTGCATATACAACCAGATGCTTGTACTGTCTGGGAAACACAGTTGTCCATTACTGTAGAGATAATAGCAGGCAATAGTGAGTTCCATTATATCATATTGCAGGGTACACACACAATGGGCAAGGTTCTGTGCTGGTTTGTTTAAAATTTAAAATATTCAGGCCAGTTGAGTCATAATTATTCTCACTAAATCTACAGTTCTTCAGGCCAGTGTGTGTACTGATATTCCCTTAAATGAAAGAAGAGGACAGAAATAATAATAACCCCTCAACCCCAACCTCCAGGGGCTTGAATTATCAACGTGTGAAGATTCCATCCAGAACATTTCATCTCTCAGTGTGAGAAAGTATCCGAAACATGCCGTTTATTCAGAAAGCTGCTGCTCGAATCCTTATTAAGACCAGTGAAGAATGGTTGAGGGGCAAAATACATTTCTGATATACTTCTACATTATGAACTACGGATGATTAAGAGTAGATTAATCTATTACCAATCGGACATGATCAATCTGTATTTCCCACGCTCAACCTTTTTTCATTTAGAATTGAGAGCTAGTAGATAGTGAGCATGGATGTGTATATAGAAAAACTGTGGAGTTGCATGACTAAAACAGCATTTAAAATGTACTGCATTGTCCTGAATGCAAGACAGAAAAGAAAAGCAAGGAAAGAAAGGAGGAAAAGAAAGAAGGAAGAAAAGGGATACAAATGTTTTAGAAACAAAAGAATGAGAGACAGAAACTAACAGTCAGCACCAACCCCACTCCTTCCTACTGAAGACATAAACCTTCCTCTAAGTAGTTTGTAGTGCTCCCAATTTGTTTACACTCTCTCTAGATCCAGACGCAGATATAGTTCCTCAAAAGTTTCTTCCTCCAGTGGAAACCCCCTACTGGTCTTTTCATGGACCTTTGTTGAATTGTCAACCATATTTATGCAATGGGAAACCTCCTTCATTAAAGGATAAAAAGGGTGTTAGAACATAATAATGAAGTATTTTTGTAGTGATAGATCAGTCAGGCACTGTGTATGTTGGTCCGCACCTCTCAATGAAGAGGGAGTACTGAATCAGGATTCACAAGACAGCATTTTTTCTTGAAATTGAGAAAGGTGGGGTTAAATAATGAATTGTTCACAACATAGAAAGTTTCAATGGAGAAAGTATCATTTTATGGGTTGCTTGTGTTGCTAGGTTTTTAATGTATTCTTTCTTCCTTGCTTTTCTTCTCTCATGCCATGCCTCCTTCTGTTGCCATGCTTTCCTTCCTTTGTTTTTTTCTGTCTCTCAGACAATCTTCATGTTTACTCTGAGGTGATAGTTTGGAAAGCAATCTGGAGGTCTTGAATTATGACTACATCTTGTCTCCTGGATGCAGAGATTTTGCCTCAGCTTTTATCGACTCTTGTCTCTCGTCCCCCTCTGCTCTGTATCTGTACCTGGCCTGGTGTCCTCGGATGTGGCTCTGGATGACGATGGCTTTCTGTTTGAAGAATCTGAAGTTCCTCCTGCAGAGGAAGCCCCTGATGTTCCTCTGGATGGTGACAGCAGCCCAGGTCTGAGTGCTGCTCCACTTCTCCTCCAGCTGCTGGTACAGATGTTCTTTGAGGAACACCTAAAACAAACAAATACACATAGAATTACAAATACATTAAAAGCTTTACTTAATTGACAAATTAGCAGCATGAATAAGCAGTTTGGCACCTTGGTGAGTCCCAGCTGGTACTGTCCCTCTTCTGCACCGACCATGTTCACCAGAGCCAAAGTATGCTCTCTGTCCGTCACCTCGCTGGAGCGTTGGGGCAGCAACACACCATACCTGTCAAACAGAAACACAGGCTGCCTCCAAGCTCTCTAAATACAGACAATGTGAATAATGTCACTGATTTGTGGTGCTGGCATAAATCCAGCTCATGGACATCATGAAAAAGGAAATCCCAGTGGGACAAAAGGTCCACCAAGAGAATTCTATTTGACCAACAATGCGAACAGGAGGGAACATCATAAACCTGTCCAGAAGCCCCTTTCAAATACATGTCTGCTCTCACTACCCAGTGTTATCAATTTGTCACACACATTGATATGAAAACATATTTCTGTAGTCTTCAATTGAAAGAATTTTCTATTGGCCAAATGGGATGAAATCAAACACAGTTTCCCAACTAGTGTCTGGAAGGTTCCACCCATCCCACTATGGAGACAGAGCAACCACATACACTCAACGGTGAGCCAGATCAACCTACAAGATCCTTTAAGACCCCTTTTAGAGGTAAATCACACTTTATACCTCCAAAATACACAAATCCATCTTTAGATACATACTGTAGACTGGTGAGAAGGGATGTGTCTGTGAGACTATATAAAAACAAAGAATATAAAGTCTGGAACAATTCATATAAGGAACAATGTGATGAGCTAAAAGCATTAAAGGATGACAAAACCTTGGTGGTGCTAACAAACATCCGACATACAGTACCACTCAGGAATTGCTAAAGACAGCATGATCTGCCTACACGAAGTCAATGGTGAGCCTCTACCCTCCGCACTCTGTTAGCTTGGTGCTAGCATTACGTTTCCTGGCTAGAATTCTACTTTTACTGTATCATATGTTCCATATTTTTCCTAAATGATGCATTACAGTGATTGCAGTGACAGAAATTACAGCATTTGATTGAAATTTAGAAGCTCGCGAGTAATTCATGCCGTGTTTAATGAGCGACTCAACACAGCACTTTAACATCCAGACTATGGAGATCAGACAGAAACTATTTCTGTGTAATTTTTTCCCAAGGGCTGTGTCATTATCAATTTTGTAATAATGTTTTAAGACAGAATTTCCACATTCATCTGTCCACTGTGATTAACCCAAACATCTCTGCTTTCACTATCAGTGGAAATATCTTCTCTTCGTCTCTGACACCACAGTCATTTTCCCTTTTCATTCAAATTTCATCTCTCTATGATTTTGCATATAAACACTACAGAGATTATGGATAAGAAAAGTTTCCAGAAAGCTTTATTTGTGTGATATGTTTCCTTCTTTCTCCACCACTGGAGCTTCAGCTGAGGGTTTAGTGGCATTTGGTAAGACTGACCATCAAAGTCAACTCCTTTCTTAATTGGGATGGCTTTTTAAGGAGCAATCTGGTGTCAATCTACATTTTTCTTACTGTCAACAACTGCCATGAAAAGACCAAAACCAATGATAAGTTAGTCCATCTCTCAATACTTCATGACTTACTGTCCGTAACACTCAGCACCAAACCCGCTGGTTCCTACTGACATAAATCTTCCTCTAAGTAGTTTCTACTTGTGTGCTCCCAAATTGTTTACACTCTCTAGATCCAGACCCAGATATAGTTCCTCAAAAGTTTCTTCCTCCAGTGGAAACCGCTTACTGGTCTTTTCGTGGGACTGTTGTTGAATTGTCAACCATATTTATTTTTTTATTTGATGAACCCTCCACAGGAATGCACAATTGCAAGCAGAGTGGACGTTGAAGGTTTGGGGTTGGATTAAGCTTGAGTTTGCTACATTGGATCAACTCATGGATTGCTGAAGTTCAATACTTTGAATATCCTTCAAATATGTGGCCAGTGATTGAACAGATCAGCAGGTTTGTGAGAAGAAAAAGGGGACAACAATGGGAAACCTCCTTCATTACAGCATAAAAAGGGTGTTAGAACATAATAATGAAGTATTAGTATCAGTCAGACACTGTGTATATTGGTCCACACCTCTCAACGAAGAGAGAGTACTGAATCCTGATAGGGAAACCCTCTTTCCTGATGTGAATGGTCTCCAGCATCCCAGCATGCCTCAGCTGGGCTGACACATAGTCCACGTCAAAGATCCCAGGAAGCTGACAAAGAACAAGACTACATTATCAGCTATTGCTATGTTACTAGCTATGAATCACCTTAAGGATCTGGTGTTACCTTGACATAGTTTGGCTTCAGACAACGGATGAAAGTGGTTTTGCATCTGGGATTAAAGAAAAAACAGGGACACAGGTGACTCATCAGGAAACTGGTTTAACCTCAGACCTGCCTCCAACTCCAGGGAGTCTGAGCAGCATTCATTAGCAGTTTGAAGTGGTAGAACTGAAGAAATATCTTAAAAGAAACATCAGTTACCCAACAGAACGATTGGTATGCATGTGGTTGACGTGTATCTAAGTAACTGTGTAATGTTTCATCTCGTAAAGTCTGTTATAGAACTGCTCTCAGTGATGATTCACACCAAATGATGTGTTCCATGCCATTTACTAAACCCTCAATCTCCTCAAACCACAGCTGTTAGATTCTAAACACATGCAGTGAAATAACATCTTTTGCTGGTTAAATTAGGCAGTATTAATAACATAGATCACATAAGATAAAGAAAATAGTAATAAGAGTTAAGAAGCCGTCCTTCCTTATAAGGTTTTTCCATTGGCACTTTTGGCCACACTGAGTCAAACCATACTGCACTGATTTACATAACAAGCTTTAACATGCCAAGTTGTGCTGAGTATTAGAGATCCCTCAGCATTGGTAATGACAGCTGTGTGACAGCCAGTGTGGTCAGTGTGTTGGTACCTCTCCAGACGGGTGGTGAGTTCAGAAAGGGACTGTAGGAAATGTGAGGCAGCAGTAGAGGGCTGCTGGCGGAGGCCTTTCCCTCTCCAGCCCAGTTCTCTCTGCTGGATGTAACCGTCCTGAACCTTCCGGAACAACTCCGACACCATCTGACAAATGGGGTCATACAAAGGAAACATGTTTTTAATATGCTTGTTTCAGTGAGTTCATGTTTGTGCATGTGTTGATTCAAAAAGCTTCACTGATGTGAGTTTAACTAACTTATATTTATGTTTATATAAAATACTTCCAAAACGGATTATTTGTGTTCATTTTTAGAACACATTTAAACTTTCATAATTTTTTGTATGAATAGTTTATTATATATTATGGTGGGTAAGAGTACAGAAGTGCATTGCATTCGCTAAAGAAACAAGACATTTTTCATAATTATGAGAAAACAATTTATAATTAGGAGATCTGCATCTTGTAAACGATGAGATATGCATATATACAATTTTTTAAATGGGACTGTATTATACCCCTCATTACCATTGGCCAGGTCTCTCATGCAAAAGAGACAATATATCTTAAGAGACATTCCTGTAAATAAAGGTTAAATTAATTAAGAATGACAAGAAAATATGCTATAATTCTGAGGTCTGTATCTCATCATTTAATTACGATAAAAGAGGAGAGAATACAATTTATGTCTCATATTTATCATTTAAGACCTCATAGTTACAAGAAAAGTGCCATTATTATGAGACGTGTGTCTCTTAGATAATGAAAAAAGATGTCATAGTTAGAAGATCCTTATCCTGTTATTACAAGAAAATATTCTACAGTTAACAGACCTGATTCTAATTATTACGAGAAAACATAACTACAAGATGCTTGTCACATAATTATGGGATAATATGAAAATGCTAAGTCATAATTATAACATACAGAACTCAGTTTTTGTCTGTTTGGTGAATGCAGTGTATTTCCATATGAGAGAGCCCAACACAGCACAGCATAAGAAACCCATTCTAATGGTTCAAACACAAGAGAATATAGAGACACTAACACAACACAGTGGAGTTACACTGAATTTCCAGAGAACATTAAAAACTGATTAACATGCAACTTGCTTCTACTCTTGTCCATAATTTTGTAAAACGATCTTGTAGTTGGGTTTGTAAAAACACTCTGAATGGCATGTGTGATTATGTAATGTGGTTAATGGACATAATAACAGATATTATCAGCACCCTGTGTGTGCGTAGTTGGTTCACCTTTAAGCGACTCCTGGCAAAAAGCTCTACCACTTCTGTCCTGAACTGGTCATGATTTTTATTGAGGAAATTATGGACCTGGAAAAAGACGGTAATATTCTCTTTAAACACAGATATAAATATGTTGTACAGATACACTATATGTCAGTGTGATGTGCCTGATACCTGATAGGTGACAGCTCCAGCATAGTGATAGACAGTGAAGACTGGCAGTGGGTTCTTGGGCTTGGCATAGTAGGGGCTGTTCCCATGGTGGTAGTGGCACTTCTGGAGGAATGTGTGGTCAGTGGCCTGATGATCACACACAGAGGAATAGTGATGATTTCATTCATGTATTGGTCAGATGTAGAAGAACATGGAAACATTGTGTGGTAACAGAATTAATGTGAAAGCTCTGCTTGTAGCTTTGAGTGTTCACTCAAGAGTTGAGCAATTTATGAATTTTATTTCATATATAAATGTTACTTTCCAAAATAAATAGCCATGGCATACTGAAGTGTGATCACAATACCTGGCAAAGTAACAGGGCTCATCATCTAAACCGCACACATTTGGTTTTTCCAGTGCTTCCTGTGTTCTCTGTTGGATGTGTGTGTGTGTGTGTGTGTGTGTGTGTGTGTGTGCATGTGCACCTGGGGGAGGGAGGTCTGGTCATCAAGTATACGGAGGATCCCATGTGGCCTGGAGGACATCAACTCCAGACAGGAGTGAAAGTCCTTAAGTGGCATTGGGTACCACTGGATCTGTTCCGCACTGTATTCCTCCTGCAGGGCACGCACACACACACACACACACACACACACACACACACACACACACACACACACACACGCACACACACACATACACATATACAAACAAACACAGCTCCAGTACTCCATGCCAAGCATAACTGGGAGGAAATCCCCAAATGTCTTCCAGCTCAATATTTCTCTTTTTACCAATGCTGAGAAATAAAATATCTACATCACGCTGTAACTATTTCTTGACAGTCAACACTTTATCCATCCACCCAGCACACAGCCCTCGCAGAGGTTTCCAAATATGGTTGATCAGAACAGATTTTAATATGACTCTCTGCAGCAGCACCATGTCACCAAACACTGCAACCATAAGACGATAAGGTTCCAGGCAGCTGCACACAGTCACTATTATTCACCTAGAAATACAGCAGCTATTAACCATTACTTTAATAACTCTGTAATAAAATCTCCATTAAACAATCCATCAAGTCTGCAGCTGTAAATATTAATGAGGTAAGGTGATGGTAATAATTGGATCTTGGTCTGGATGCCCTACAGTCCTTTTCCAGAAGGTAAGTGATCAAGAAACCTATTTGTGAGGTCCTTCTGATAAAGATGCAAAATAGTGTCGTACTGGAAGAGATAAAGAACAAGAGAGATGTGTCACTATTTAGAAATCTGAGGCCAATCACAGTCAATTTGGGTGATTTCAGAACTGAGGAACTGCACTTCCAGGCATTTTGGCTATCTTGTTAGGATTTAGTCCATAGCTGCTGGTGTATGTTGTTGGAAAGGTCATGTCAGAAAGGTGGTGATTTTTGCTGTCACAATCAATTCAGCATCTTAAATTCTTGTTTTATTTGTGGAGGGTTTTATATTTAAGCAGGAGGCTGTGTGGAGCTGCCAGTTTTGTTTCTCCTGAAGAAGTGGAACATTTATATTGGTAGTGCAGTATTGTGGTTTCATTTCTAGGCTTGGTTGGTTTGTTATTTTGGCCAAGGCTTTGCCTGAAGTTGATTTTTAGTATCTATGACAACCTGAACAAACTGAATCCACATATTCTCCATGCAGTTTTATGTTACTCCTCTTGACCAGCTCTTTAAAAGGCCATTTTTTTTCAAGGTCCATTGATCTTCATGTATTGATCCTATATCCTGCACTGACCTGCTCCTGAGAGATCACCGCCTTGTTCACAAAGTGCTGCAGCTGCTCATTGGCAAAGTTGATACACAGCTGCTCAAAGCTGTTCACTCCCAGGTCCTGCAGAAGAAGACCCATTTAAATTCACAAACACATTCTCATCTAATTCTGGTTTTCAGATGTCACAGCAGGTTGAATACCAACCTCGAACCCGTATATGTCCACTATTCCCACAGTGCTGTCCATCTCTGTGGGACTCAGCCAGTCATTGATCTGCTCCAACAACCAGTCAAACAGCACTGAATACAAGGCTTTGGCAATGGCATCTCTACAAGTAGGAAGAAGGGAGGATAAGCTAAAACACAAACCTTTAAACAGACTGCACTGATTATACACATCAAGACTATGGCATTATTTTTGTGCCACAGTAGTGAGCACGCATAATTTTGGTTAAAGACAGTGTTAAGTGAATTCAGACATTTTCTTCTAAACACATTAAATAGGTCATAAATGTATTTCTAAAAATGTGTAAAAAGCATTTCAACCATTTAGATTTGAATTGTGAAGCTAGGCTTCACAAACTGTGTTTCCACATTTCTGTGTTCAGGATTTTGTGGGCAGGTCTGAAAATCACAGATGCGTTAGCATAAACCCACCTCTGCTGTTGTAGCGGTATAAATACATTTAGCACACACTACTACTACTACAGTCTACAGTTAGCCAATTAGCTGAGTTAGCCACCCAGCTAGCTGCCAAGCTACCAGCTGAGCTAGCCGCCAAGTTAGCAGCAGAAAGCTCTCAGACGTAGCGTCCATGTTTCTGGTAGAGGTGGTGACTTTGATTGACAGGTGACACTTGGTAGGGGGCGGGGTTTTAGCTAACTCGGCGGCACGCCCACAGCGTTTGGGAGCAGAGAAAGAGGCAGATTTTTACATAAGTTTGAAGCCTGATTTCATATATTTGGTGATTTTTGTAATCATTTAAATTTGGCAAATTTGGCACACTTTTCTGTGGTATGTCAAACTCATATTTATTACTTTACACAGACTTTAAACAGACTATTTCTGAATAGTCTATATCTATTTCTATAGGTAGGCAGGTATAGGACCAGCAAGCACTAGGATGTTTTTTTGTTTTTTTTTCACCAGGGCAGAGAGGTGGCAGGCACTATTGTCCTTTGTCTGTTTGCTTGCAGAGAATTGTAAAATAGATCAAAAGAAACATCATGCTTGCCTGGAAAATGAACGGTGCCTCAGTGACCATTTTATTCTATTTTATTTTATTTTCAAGTTAAGGCCGCTACACTCTTGCTACATCGCTTTCAAAATCCCTCGCTTGCCTCTAGAGGAAGCAGCCTCATTGGATACAAAACAGTCAATCAGGCTGCTTCCTCCCCTCCCTGTGATTGGCTGGTTTTGTGGTTCATTTAGGCTACATACACTGTGCAGAGTTGAGCATTCACAGGACAAATTTTAATTTTTTCCAAGATTAATATTTTCAGTTCAAAATATAAAGTGTGTTTGCGAGAGTCCCACTGTGGCTCAGATAAGTGTCGCTGCGTGCTCATTATTGTTGCTATTGCTCACTTATTCTTCAATATTTGTCATGGTTTCTTTTCTTTTCTTTTTGTTTTGTTAGAAATATACAATTTAAAAAACATAAATTCATTCATACTGATTATGTTTTTCTGTCTTTCAGGATTTACACAGCTCAGTCTGTCACACCTTTATTAAATCACATTACAACTGGTGTGCTTAATTGGAGTGAAAAAAACCTTTGAGCTCATGAAACAGAACCTAAAACTTTATAAAACGGTTATTGTCTGTATCATTGGGGGAAATGATGATGATACTCCTGTCCTCCTCCTCTTACCTGGATTCTATGGCACTTTCCACAGACAGGGGGCAGTAGATCCTGTCGTAGGTTGTCTCCTGCGTACAAGAACGTTTATCATGTGTGGATACGAATGATCACATATAAATGGAAGCTTGAGAGAATACTCACTGTGACTCTGTGTGTGATGACGGTCTGCAGCGCTTCAGAGGAAATCTGCAGCAATGAACCGACCCTCTTGGCCTCTGCCTCGCTGAAGATACGAGCCACTTCAAACGACTCACTCTGAAACAACAACAACACTGACTGACGTTTGATACTAATGTCCGGCATGTCCGACTTTCACTCTCTCTCACACACACACCTCATAGGAGCTGAAGCAGATGTTGCCGAGCTGCAGGATGGAGGACAGGATGGCCCAGACGGTGGAGATCTGGTCTGCATGGAGACCGATGATCTCGAAGCACTGAACTAAAAGCTGGAAGTCCTGTTTGTCCTGCTTCCCCTTCAACTCACAGGCACCACCCTACAGGAGGAAAAAAAAGTGAGTGAAAAGGAAGGGAAAAGCAGAGAAGGAAATTGTTCTGATTTCAGTGATGTGTGACGTACTTGGTTTAGGTAGTAATAGGTCTCAGCTCCCTGCAGGTAGAGCTCCTGTTTGTCCCAGTCGTTCATACCTGCAAGCAGCTCATAGAACACATGGTAATTTCTCTCTTCATTGGCCTACAGAGGAAATGAGACAAAAGCTAGTGAGAACAGCTGGGTTCGTGACTTCAGATTAATTACCATCTATTTAGAGCACAGGCTATTTAAAAGAGAAAAAACCTCATGAAACACACAGCCATGTTCAAATTTGTGGGACTCACACTATTCCTCTGTGTGGGTGTGTTAAAATCCATGCCAGTAGAATAATGTGAAGAAATTAAGATTAAAGGTAACCAAAGGATTAAAAGTAAGACCGTAGAAGAAGAAGTAAGTATTACATTGTCACTCACAGTGGACAGTTTTGTTTAAAAAAAAAGTTGTTGTCTGGTAACCTCACTTCTTTCAGATTTTTTTCTTTTCATTTTCAAACTCCAAAATCAGCACTGACTCAAGTGACATCACTTGAGGCAATATATCAGATTTCACACAGCTCCTTCTGAGAGACACAAAAGGCTTTATGCTACTTTTTCACATATGCAAAACTCTCTAACATCTGGCAACACACACTTCATGCACAATGGTGCTTTGAGTCATGTTAGGTCATGCTTTCCATGGTCGCCATCTGAGTTTAGTTTGTTAGCATGCTAGCATTTGCCAATCAGCACTAAATCCAAAGTAAAGCTGACGCTGATGGGAATGTTACTAGTTTTAATTGCACAAATTCATTTGATGATGCTAGATGAAAGTCATGGAACATTAAAGTTATTACAATTTGTCATGTAACAACTTCACTAAAATTTTTGATGATTAGACACATGATTAATTTGGGGGCTACGAATCAAGTATGGACACTGTCAATTAAATAATTAAATTAAAGTTCAATATTGTTTTTTTTCAACTGTCTTGGCAATCCTTTCAATAGTTGTAAAGACAAGTCACTGCAAACCAAAAAATATAATCTTGATGGTGGTGCAAAGTCATTTAGAATCATCCTCTGGAGATCATGAGTGACAAAAAATGATTTACCTATCCATGTAAAAGAGATATTTCATTGTATGGTCGAAATTTGGACCTGCTGGTAGAGCTAGATGAAAAGTCAGGGGACCACCAGCATCCATAGGATTCATTCTCTGAGGATCTTGAATATCTGTACCAACATTTAAATCTTCAAAGCCACTCAGCTTCTGGCTAAAAAAGACTGAGAAGTCATCTGATCAGTTTTATAGATGGAGGTAGCTCTGTTAAGTTGAGAAAGCTAAGCATCCAAATCATTCATTCTCCAAGAAGCCAAGCAATTAAGAAGAGGAACTATCAGACATTTTATTAGAACAATAACTGATCACACAACAAACTGATTGCCTGAACCTGACAATGATGATGAAAATATAATGTCTATTTTGAGCACACAGCACACCCCACTCGTTCTCACCTGAAAGACAACCCTGGACTTCTCAAGGAGGTATTTGGACATTGAAGTCCCTACAACAACCCCACTGTCAACCAAGATGAGACACAGTCAACAAATGCAGTTTGTAACCAAGTTGTAACCAATCACGTCTGGGGTGGCAACAACATAGCAGAAGGTGAAATATCTATGTTTTAGGACTCACTGGAGGATGTGGATGTGGAGGTACTTGCCAAAGCGGCTGGAGTTGTTGTTGAGGATGGTTTTGGCATTCCCAAAGCTCTCGAGGATAGGAAAGACCTCCATGGGCTGGTGGAGGAAGAGGAAGTCAATCAAAAACAAAAAAGGGTGGAGGACTGAAAGGTTAACACCCTAATTCTTTACAATCCTTTGTCATTTAAAACTTAACGTAACTGATAAAACCTTACATTAAAACTGGAAATTTGGCCACTTGGGGGCAACAGAACAAGCTGTAACCACAACACTGACCTCACAAACAGCAGATACAAAACAGGGACATAAAACCCAAAATCAGTAGCGAAAGGCTCTGTACAGCTGAGTGGAACTGTGGGTATGTCACTACAAGTGACTCCTTGACATTACACATAGTCATATCACCAACTGGTAATATAACAATACTGATTTAAGCAGCTTTAATAAAGATATTCCTTTGTGTTATTCACAGTGCATTACCTGTCGGAGATTGTCGTTTCTGCCCTGATACATGGAGCTGAGGTAATGAACTATTAGCTTCGTTGCTTCAGTCTTTCCTGAACCGCTCTGGCCACTACACAGGAAATATGAATTGTCTGAATGACAGCTTTCTGGTGGACTCAGTTATACACAATGACAAAATATTAATATGAATTAAAAGTTTTAGGGGTTCTTGTTTAAATGCCATGTCCTCAGCACATACGGCACCATACAATATGTTACAATATGGCAAAGTCGTTATAAGTTGAGTGACAGATCAGTCTACCGACTATCTTTGTCTATTATAAGGTATTTTTCTTACTGTCAACACATCTCATGAATAGACCCAAACCAACAATAAGATAGTCTGACCTCCATACTCTGCCTGTGGCACTTATCATCAAGACATTAGTTCCTACTTCCTTCCTGAACAAATAAATCTTTGAAATGGCTTCATGATTACATAGTTTCATTTTTAAAGGCTGAGTAATCTCCTAAAACAGCTGGCCATGGTAGATTTTAGAAAATGTTACCCAAACAGGAAGTCAACAATGGAGCTCTATGGCACAGGATATCAAGCTTGGGATACATACACTTGTTAGTAGGATCAGTTCATTGTTGAATTGGGTCTCTTCATGGTATTGGTTTTTAGAAAGGAAAATATATAGTAGGATATCACTAGTATGTTTCTGTGGAGATAATAAAAGCTGGAAAAGGGGCTTTGGTGAAATCCTAAGAATCTGCATAAACAGGAACAATACAACTCTGAATTGGTCCAAACTCCACAGAATTGATAATTACATAGGTGAAATTGGTGTTCTTGTACCTTATGATGATGCATTGCTCCTGAGTGGAGTCCTGAGAGTGGCTGAAGGCAGCATCGGCTAAGGCATACACATGACTGAAGCAGAATATGATGGGTGAGACACCTTATACGACATTCAGGCTGTACTGAAAGAGTAAGCAGATTATTGAAGAGCAGTTTGAGGAAGAGTTTGCTCACGGTGGGTTTCTATGTTGCTCTTTGCCCTGGTATTTCTGTCTGAGCTCTTCTGTGTAGATATTAAGAGGCTGGAAGGGGTTAATGGACAGTAGCATATTTCCAATGTAAGTCTAGGAAGACAGAAAATGACAGGTATTCAGTAAGTATGTAAACAGAAATAAGTCATTTAACTTTAGAAATAAACAAGATAAAACCTCACTTAGCAAGGATGGTAAACAACATTTGAGCTATAGTGCACTATTGGATGCTTGTTTGCTTATCATGCAGCATGCCAGGAGATTTTTAACAAAAAATATAAGATTTAGAGTCGACTTACAAGCTTTTTCAAGAGCTTCCAACTGCATCTCCTCAGTTAGTGGAATTTGCTCTTTGGTTCAGTTTAAAGACCTTGTAAAGTGAATTCAGACATTTTCTTCTAAACACATTAAATAGGTTGTGGTATCGCAGCTTATCATTGTTTATTGTTGTATGTTTCACTCCTTATTTGCAGGATATATTAGATATCTAGTGCTGTAGTACCTGAGAGTCCAGCAGAGGGCGTGTTGAATATAATGTAGAGTTCAAGGTCTATGTCAATTAGGGAGAAGACATGCAGGAGTCATGTAGAAATTACAGAGTTCATTATTGTACGCTGCACGGGGTTCATTAAAGAAAATGAACGTTGGTCTAAAGAGTGGACATTTGATTCTTTTAGTGAAGATGCAACATAGGTCATAAATGTATTTCTAAAAAAGGTGTAAAAAACATTTCAACCATTTAGATTTTAGTTGTGGAGCTAGGCTTCACAAACTGTGTTTCAAGATTTCTGTGTTCAGGTTTTTGCTGCTGTAGAGGTATAAATACATTCAGCACATACTACTACCATTACGGCCCACAGTTAGCCAGTTAGCTGAGCTAGCAGCTGAGTTAGCAGCAGAAAGCTCTTAGACGTAGCGTCCATGTTTCTGATAGAGGTGGTGACTCAGCGCACTTGGCGGGCATGCCCACAGCGTTTGGGAGCTGAGAAAGAGGCTGATTTTTACACAACTTTGAAGCCTAATTTCATATATTTGGCAATTTAATCATTCAAATTTGGCAGGGTGGTTAACAACACACTTTTCTGTGGTATGTCAAACTCAGAACACATATTTATTCTTACTTTACACAGACTTTAAGCAAATTCAATCCTCTAAGGGAGAGCTCCAGAAAACCTCTGGATAAAGATAGTGTGATGCAATTGAAAGCTCTGTAAAAGTGGTAATAGTTAAGTGATGAACTTGGGTCCATTTACTGATGGACTAAAAGTCCAGCTCAGCAAACTCTATCCACTAAAGAAGACAGCAGCTGAAACCCTGTATAATCCTAAATTAGTTAGTTTTTTCAAATAATTTAGCATTGTACTTTCATAACGTTGGGCAACTCAGGAGAGAAAGATTTAAAACTAACAAGAACGATCAGGAATGATTAAGCTGCCTGCCTAGTCAAGGCATAAATCTTGCAAACTTTTTGTTAAGAAATCTTTAGTCTCAAAGCCCAATCTGAAATAACCCTGATGACATCAACATGACATCACATGTTATTTTTCCAGACTTTACCTTCTCCAGAGCAACACAAGACAGTTTTTACAGTTTAAATAGTACCAACAATTTCTTTGTTCTGCCTTGTTTCAATATCCTACCAAGAACTTTAAAATGCTTCAGTGTATTCTAAGCATTGAATCATATACAGTATAATAAAAAAAGACTTGTATATATGAAAAGATGAGAATAGTAATGAAACTTACATAAATACAGTCACGCTGAAACCTCTTCTTTAGATTCAAAAGCACAGAGCTCTCACACACCTCTCTAAGAACAATGGACAAACAGTTTGAAAGTGTGCATAATTATACTGAAGGTACAATATGTGTGTATGTGTGCGTGTATAAACTCACTCCAGTTGAGATAGATCCTCCACTTCATCCACCTCTACAGGTCTTTTACTGCCATGCATCACCACCTGAAAGAGCCAAAGAGAAAGACATGAGCAGATACTGTATGAGGGCACAAGCCCACATCCGAGGATCACTTCATTTAAAGGCTGAGCTCAGTGAGTACCCTGGACTTCACACAGCTCTGTCTTGGTGTCCTTGCCTTCTCTTCATAACCATCTTCTAGGCCAGCCAACACTAAATAGAATTTGCTTTCCAAACAAGCATCAGAGCCTTTTATGGTTTACGATGTGTTTTGTTTCTCCACTTCCCTGCTACCTATGGTCCACTACATCACCCACTCCATAACCTTTCCACAGCAGGTAACTAATCCACTTGCGGCCGTGGAGCAGTGTGATAGCTGATATTCTGCAATCTCATAGCAGCATGCTGCGGTGTGTTGTATGCTCTATTGTATCAGCACAGACTGGGAAATAAATAAACCAGCAGCAGGTCTTTTATGTCCTATTATCTTGTGTACGCACTGGCTATAAGGGATGAAGTAGAACTGACATGTTGACGCTGCAACCCTTAGACATCAGACAACCATAGATTCACTTCTCTCAACTGGAGGTAACATTTTTGGCATGAATATGGTTCATAGGGAAATGCAATTTGACAGTAACATGAGAAATTAGTACAGTAATGAATGCTGGGGCTCAGTAGTACTAGAATGTTGCAGTAACATGGAGGATAGTCAAGTTGTGAGGTCTTTTCTTTGCTTGGGACAGGGCCCAATGATGGAGATGTGTCACACAGTCTGGGCATTTGTCCAACACTTTGGGCAGGGCATCAAGACAACTGCACACTCATTTGCGATGACATTTGATATGAATATTTAACGGTCTTCACGTGGCGAAGCCTTAACCTTTCACCTAGAACCATCATCAGCTCAATCTCCCCATACCAAACATTTTGGTCTACTTTTTATCCTTGACAAGGGGCACAGTCTGATCTTCTTTATCAAAATGTTTAAAAACAGTCACCTTACCCATATGCATCAATATAATGATAGGCTCCATTGTGCCAGGTGTGGGTAATCATCCTATCCACCCAGGATGATACACAAATCAAAACAATGAACAATTTAAGAAATATACGATGAAAACCGCTTCGGGATGCCCTGGGACGAGCTGGACGAAGTGGCTCGGGAAGTCTGGGCTTCCCTGCTTAAGCTGCTACCCCCGCGACCCGACCCTGGATAAGCGGCAGAAGGCAGAAGACAGACGGACGGACGGACGGACGACGAAAACCATGGGAACAGTAATGTCAAACGGTCATAATAATCAATCAAATAGATGTTGAGACATTTCATTTAAAACAACCTTATGTTGGCATTAGAAGAAAAGTCAGAGGATCACCAAAGTCAGTAGAATACATCATCTGGGTATCATATTCATCTGAAGGTCTGTACCAAACTGTTTGCCAACCCAAGTGATAGACCGAAGGACTGACTGACCAACAGACCAAGATTGTGTTACTGCCATTGTCTCTCTGTCCCACTTCCAGCTTACGTCACCAGCCACTAGCCTACCAAACAGCATATAAACATTACATATTTATAAAACTAAAAGGAAAAATGAAACAGTGCACCTAAAGGATTGACTGATTAATAGAGTTATTGAATTTATGTCAAATTTCCCTTGCACACAACACATATAAAACACAAACTGCCATTTAGTGTTCTCAGCACACAACAAAATGGCAGAAAGATACATTTCCATTTTGGGAACTTTTTTCTAGAGCCACCCTGTGGCTAGTATTGTCAGAATATTGTAAACAAACATTTCAATGAAATTTGCTATGAAAATTAATGGAACCCAGTTAAGGAATCATACTGAATTAGATCTTAGCTTGGCACATAAGATATTCGTCAAGCTATGTTGCTAGCTAGTCACCACTAATATCTTGACAAATGGTACACTAGCTATTTGTGGTCAATAAAAATAATCTGAGTGTCAAATGCATGTAGAATAAGTGAGCACAAAAAATGTGCCATGTTCAATCTGACAGACCTGAGGGCAGCTGGATTGTAAGTGTTCATCAGGTTGTACATTATGGAGTTTAATGAACATTGCTGAGTGTAACTACCTGTGTGCTGGCTAGTCGACTCTCCAGCATCTCCTGGGTGGGGTCCTCTGATTCCCAGAGACCCCTGCCATTGTGGGCTGGAACAGTCTTGGCCTGATCCTCATCATTATAGACCGTCCACTTGGTTAGCTTCTCCACCGTCTGATGAGGCAGCAGGTTCTCAGCACGCAGCCAGTCCTGAACCCCGCACAGAAAAATAGATGATTTACCATAAAGGAATCACTGAATCACTACATAACTCAATGTTTCACACAACTTGTAAGTTAATGAAATGTGATTCATACTAGTATTCATACAAATATTTCTACCAGTCTCAATCAAAAATAACAGATTCACCAAAAATGTAACACATACTTGAGGGTTTCCACTCATCCTTGGGTTCCCAGCCCAGTGCACCTCTGGTTGGGCGTTAGTATATATGGCCCCCTCACCCATCAGCTGGGCCACTTCCCTGTCGGCCTCTTCTTCATACACAGACCGTACACCTGGCGGCACAGTACTTGCCTCTCCATTTGAAAGGGGCTGAGTGCTGGACCTGGGTATTCCAGCTACAGCCTCTCCCTCTGGGTCTGGCCCCTTGGCCCGAGTGGGTGTGGCACCCATCACTCCCCCTGACAAGGACATCTTAGTCAGATTGATCTTGGAAGGGCCCAGTTTCCCTTTTGCAGCCTGTAGCACATTGACTCCATTTTTATTGTTTAAGGCTGGTTTCCTGTTTGTATCCTCAGTGTTGGAGGATCCTTCCGGTGCTGCAGTACCAACACTGGGCCCAGGGCTCCTCTCTTCCACATCTCCACCTGATGTGATCCCTCCTAGCAAAGGTTTCTTGATGGACTTCAGGAGGCTGAGATCTGGTTTGACAGGAAGCACGAGCCTGGCACCTGGCTTTGGGGGTTTTGGTTCTGAGGTAGCATGCTCTCCTGGTGATTCAGTGGTGCTTGATGGTGTGGAAGGTCCAGGAGCAGCCTGGGGCTCCTGGATTGTCTTAGCCTTGCCCAGTTTGTTCATCCTGGGGAGTACCACAGCATATTTAGCCTCTACCTCTTTTTCCCCAGCTGGTGCTGCCTCTCCCCCTCCGTCCCTAGTTTTCTCTTTAGCCATTTTGACCTCAGAAGAGGTTTTTGTTGTCCTACCACCCAGGCCAGTCTTACTGGTGACTGTCATGGCCATCCGATGTTTGAGAAAGTTGCCCTTGGATTTTCTAGGGCCTTTTTTCTGTTTTATGGCCCGAAGGGAGAGCCAGCGGGAGACCCCGATAGCTTTAGTCCAAGCAGATACCTTTTTCCTGAGGTTTAACCCTCTTGGCATTTTCTTTTGAATCCAACCAGACACTCTGCGAAGAGTAGTCACACCTTTTCTTCGCGCTATCAGACGTTCTTTTGCTTTGCTGGACCCCACATCAACAGCTTCACTTTCTGATGTTTCCTCGTCAGGCTTTACTAATGTCTTATTTGCTTTGTGCCGTAGAGAGGCCATCTTGACCTTTCCCAAGAGCAAACTCTGGGGCCGCCCCTTGATGACACTTCCAGCCTCCTGCTGGCCCTCTTTTGCTGCTTCAGGATCCAGAATGGTTTTGAGGTCCTTACCTTTGGCTTTGAGAAGCATCACTTTGTTTTGGCCTTTGATGGCTTTAGTCAGTGTGGGTTCTTCCTCCTCTTCTTCATCATCTGGATCTTCTTCCACTGAAGCATCGGTCTCATTGATATTTTTTTTGTTGGTTGACTGAGGCAGATGGCTCTTGTCTTTTGGTGCTTGAATCTCCTCTGTTGCAGAGTTGGTTTTCTCCTCTTTCTGTTGCTTCTTTTTGTTCTTTTTCTCTTCCTTGGCTTTTTGTTTGGCTTCCTTTTCTAACCTCTGTTTTTCTGCTTTGGCCCTCTGTTTCTCTGCCTTCTCAGCCTGCTTATCTGCCTTTGTCTTTTTAAACATCTTGTATTTCGGTTCTTGCGTAGGCTTTGGGGGTTGTGGTGTCTGCCTGTGTCGTCTGCAGGCTCTATTAGTTCTTGGCTTATTAGGCGTGTCCTCCTGGGTTATCTCTTTGTCTTCATCCCCATCACTGATGACTGCCTCAGATACTTCAACTTCCTTCTGTTTTTCCACTTCTTCTTCACTGGACGTGATGGCTTCCACTTCAGAGTCACTACTGGATTTGGCTTCTTCTGCAAGTTCTTTGTCTGGCTTCTCGTCTACTGTCTGCTCAGTATCTCCTGGAGTATCAGATACCTCAGCCTCCTCCTTACCGCTCTCCTCACTCCCCTGCGTCTCAGTTGGCTCTTCGCTACTGCCCCGCTCCTCCTCCTTCTCATCATTACTAGTTTCCTCCTCTGTCGCCTCCACTGAGCTTCCTGTATCGCTCTCTGATTCCTCCTCCTCACTTTCTGTCACTTTGTCACTTCTCTTGTTTTCAGGCTTGGTGGGGTACTTCTTGTGGATCCTCCCTTGTTTTGTTGTGGGTTCCTTTGGGGGTTTGGGTTTGGTGGTCTTGTTTATGCCCACTTTACTTTTATTGTCTTTCTCAGGTTGAGGTTGTGATCTACCATTTGCTGTTTTCCCATTTCTTAATCTGATCCCTGTCTGTTTCTGTGGTGGCTTCTGTTCTGTACCTCTCTTTTTTCCTTTCTCTGCTTTGCTCCTTCTATCGCTCTTTACATCCCCTGCATTTTCGTCTTCCAGATTATGTACATTCCCTCTACCTTTTTGTTTCCCATTAGGCACTTTAGAGGGAGGCAGTGATGCCTTGGAACCACTTCGCCTGACATTTTTCTGGTTTCCCTTTTTTACCTCCTCTTCTTTCTTGGTGGGATTTGCTTTACTTTGGGACTTGACGGGTGGCATGGCTATCGATTCTTTAGTGTTGAAATAACCTGCAGAATAAGATAACCATAGACCTTATTTTTTCACTTGACATTATATTGATGAATAAAATGGAAAGACGTCATTACAGATTACAGATTATAGTAGTTTGACATAGGAACATTCATATTTGTCAATGACACACTTTAAAAGATAAGTTAGCCACTCAATAAAATGAACAAACATGGGAAGTAGGTTGAGTAACACGTCTGTCAAAGTCAGTGAAACCAGGTCCTTGGCTCAATCCATCAGCATTTAGACCAGGTTTCACGGGTTAAGTCCCTGATCCTTGTTCTCGGGATAAAGACACCCAGGTCAGACCTAGTTCATCTCCAACTGACCTATTTTTTAGCTAACAGTCAATGTTAGGATAGAGATGCTGTAATACATCTCTATCAAGTCAAACGTGACAATAAATCAGTTTAGTGAAAGGAAACCAAAGCATACTGGAGCAAAATTCATGCAAAGGGCTGACAATAGTTTAACAGTTCTTCAAATGTTAAATGAAATGAATCCTTTGTCCTCGGTAACAGCAAACCATAGCTTTTATCTACAGGTTAAATCTAAACAGCAGTGCAAGGCTATCTTTAGATCAGCCTAAATGTAGTTGTATAGCATGTGCGCCCTGGGGGGAAAGCAGTGAGAGCTCATTTCAGTGTAATATAGCTTACCAGGCTTCTCAGGTGAAACTCAGGCATGGCTGGGGGGCTGCAAAGTGCTCCAGTTTGTCCTCAAGAGCCAGTGTCACCGATACAATGATGTACTCATGCTTAGGAGAACTGAGGGGCAGTTACACACCAATATCCCACCCACTTACATTATACAGCAGGGCACACAGCCACATATGCAACACACACCCAACAAAGGTTTGCATGTGGTTTATGCATACATAATGCCCCCATCAATAAAGGTGAGCTGGCGTGCACTGACACGCACACACAAACACAAAGTGGCTTTTTGAATAATTGAGGTCTATCTGGCAGGTCAGCTCTGCTGCCTTTCATATGGCCAGCTGGTGAATGCTTGGGAGGAAAGGTGAGAGGTGCTGCTCGGAGTGATCGACAAAAGGTGCTGATGGAGGAGAGAGGGAGACGATAGAGACAAAGGGTTCATTAGCTGGCTTTTTCCTGCGGGAGAGGGAGATTCCGTCAGTGTACGATGGAATGCTGGAGTGGCCTCATTTCTAAATTGTTAACACCCCGGTGCAGGACTTAAGTACCTGGACAGTGAAACTTTTTTCTTTTTTTGACTCGTTGGCCAGCTCAGCACTTTGGTCTAGAAGGAAATATCTCAACATTTGGGAAGGATTGGCAAGAAATTTGGGTTAGGGTTAAGGTTATTCATTCATGATGTACTTTCCTTTAGTGACATCACGAGGTTCACATGGGTGGTTTGTGTTATATCGGTATCAGTACTGTTATACTGTTATGACTTATATCAATAGTTCAGCTATATATACAGTATCAGCAGGAAGCAAGTACTGTTGCTAATCTATATCAACAGTACCACGGTCCTTTTCATACAATCTTCCAGATGGCTGCTTATCTTGGACAGGTTTCACTTCCCTGTAAGCACTGATTTGATGATATCCAGGTCAAAAGAAAGACGTTACAACATTAAAATCAGGCTAAATTTGTGTTTTTTAAAGAGTTCTACATTAAATAGAATGATTTATCTGTTGTTGAAACAGCATATCAGTGACTATAATTCAATACATAGTTAAGATCTGCTATTAAATTAGCCATTAAAATACTGATAAAACAAGTTACATGCATATTTTAATAATGTTCTTTTGGCCTGGTTTGAACCCTCTCACTTGCTTTTCATCAAATCAGTACTGAGCAGTGTTTGTGGATGACGTCCTTGCTGACAGCAGCAGCACCATGAATGTCTGCTCACATCCAAGTGAATAAATCAAACCTCCAACATGACAAAAATACAGCCAAAGTAACCAAGCTGCTTCTTTTATCAGGCCAAACACTTTATCTCTCTGGAGCAGAAACGAATCTGTCTGCAGTACCTGTTGACATAAAAGTCTCCAACAAAAAAAAAAAGAAACAAGAACTCATTAAACATTAAAGTTCAGTCTTGACCTGGGAAATAGCAGTTTGACTTAACAATCCTACTGTATCTCAGGGTCTGCAGACTGGCTTTACCAGAGCTTTTATCTCTACAACATGCTCTTCAGCAGCAGAGGGAGCTTAACTTTTTTATTTTAGTATTTATTATTTATTACAAAAGACACTACAGGTAGACAGGAGATGACTGGGGAGAAATGGGGATATACAACAGATGTCTGTGTGCTCTGGATGACATCTTAAAATCTACTGAACCTACATGTAATAAGATTCCTCTCTACTAAAGGAACCCCTACCTGCTGGTGAAGACTATAAGATATGACTAAAAGCTTGGGAAAGAGCTAGTAGGTGGATCTTGAGTTGGGATTCTTTGAGCAAACGCTGTCACAGTTTCATTCATTTCCTTTAATAATCAGCTGAACTATTACAGCTCTTTTCTTTAATAATCATGACTGACTGTGCTGCAGGGATGGAATCTGCCCTTCTCAGACTTAGCTCCATTATTAAATGATTGAGCTGTGACCTAAATATGAAAATGGTAGCTAGTCTCCAGAACACATTAAGATTGATAAGAAAGGCCTGGGCATCCAGCCACCATTTCCTGGCTCATTTAAAGGTGCAGTGCATAGAATTGAGTATTATGTAGCAGAACAAATTTAACAGTGTATGTTTTAATCCGTGTATAATCCCTTAAAACTAAGAATCATTGTGTTTTTGTTACCTTAGAAGGAGCATAGGGAGTGGGTCCACGCCATGGGTGCATGCCATGTTTCTATGGTAGCCCAGAA
Organism: Scomber japonicus; assembly: GCF_027409825.1. Lineage (NCBI taxonomy): Eukaryota > Metazoa > Chordata > Actinopteri > Scombriformes > Scombridae > Scomber > Scomber japonicus. The sequence goes on from NC_070597.1 coordinate 25,453,908, forward strand.
CAGACAAACCAAACACTGGCTTTAGAGAGGAGCTTTCATGTCTTTCGGAAGTTTCGCAGCTACCGTTTGGATCTCCAACGTGCTTGGAAGGGTAAGAGATAAACTTTGGTTCAATCTGCAACCTCACCACTAGATGCCACTAAATATTACACACTGGTCCTTCTACATATTCAGGTTGCAAATGACTGACTCATCCTGCAGGGTTATCTTCTAACAGAGCTGCTGCTGCTGTTAGGCAGATCCTTAGAGAGCTCAGGTTGCAGCAAAACCGCTGTGGCTCGAGGCAATTAGTGAACAAAGCACTTGCTCTATAATGGAGGATCAAAACTCTCGGCTGGGCATGTATGACAACTGATCCCTCCTTTATCCACTTCACCAGAGATGGCCCGGCCACTGAGGATCACAATGACCAAGATTATAGCTGGTGTTTCAGAGGAAACCAGAAACTGAAAGAGCACGCTGAGTTTTGGAATATAATCACACAGGCCACAATGATAGGTTGGGAGTCTAAATGTTATGTTTTTTTTCCCTCCAGTTATCAGTGGACTATGCAGACACTCTGCATTCATACACTGCAGAACAGCCGAGCTGAGGAATGATGAGATGTGGAAATCCGACAGTTACAAAATAAAGGCATGTCAGTGTATTTGGACAATAAGAACAGAGACTTCATTCATTCTTGGGAAAAAAACATATAATAATTATCCACAAGAAAAGTGTAGTGTGAAATTACAAATCAAAAAAAAAATTAGGGTTCTTAATCAGTTCACTACAAAAATATATTCTAGGCAGAGGCTAAAATAGTATTCCGGCATTCTGAGACACAGTACCAAAATATTTCCTTGTACGATCTAAATAGCAGCCAACCCCAGTTACAACAGGCCCACAGGTACAGACTGAGTCACATACATACTGTATATATTAAAAACATTTCACTACAATAGCTTACAATTACATTCCTAAATTACATTATTCATCGATGGCATTAAAAAAAATGGTTTACATAAAAAAAAATAAAAAAAACAAACACCATTGAAACTGTTCCCCCAAAAAAGTACAGCACTGTGAGCTCCGCAGTAGTGGAGAAGTACCTATGGCCGGTTACAAAGTTTTTATCAAGTGGACGGGAGGGGAGAGGGCTGTGTCAGCAGTGTACAGTAGTACAATACAGGTGCTATAACTAATCATTTCATCATGACTACAAAAATTACAAAACCGTGTGGTTCAAACATAAAACTGTTGTATCTTTTTTTTCTCTTCTTGGGCATCACAAAAATAGTTTCCCTTGATAGTTCATCTGAATAGTATGGAAGCCCATTAATGCCAAAAAAAATAAACAAATGAAGTGTAAAAAATGACAAAAATAAAAATCTTTGTGTTATTAAGTCAAACTTTAAACCAAGTTAAAATGTCTATTTTTTTACTTTGTCACAATTTCAAGATATAAAATAAAATGATTTTTGAGTCACAGTTAATCAAACGTAGTCAAAAGAATGAGATACTACAGGGAAATTGTGGCGATTGAGAAGAATTAAGACTAAGTCAAAATCACGAAAATATAAGTATGACTTAAAATTAAAAGATTATTACATTTGATAAAAATGAAGGTGTAATTACAAACTATCAAATATAACTTGCTACATACAAATTACGACTTAGTAAAAATATGACCTTAAGGCAACAATTATGACCAGTAAGTAAAAATCAAATGTACTAAAAATTTTAAAATAAGATATTTTGACTTAAAAAGTAAAATTATTCACATGGTATCTCATTATTTTGACATATCACAAGGTTTTCTTTTTAATTTTATCATTCCTTACTTTTCCATCTATTCTTTTCTCTTATGGCAGAATTGAGCTTCCATAGTTTTGACTGGAGTTTTCCTCAAATAAAAAACAGGCACAAATCACATACAGTTGAAAGCTACACATTATTTTCATCAACCTAATTCAAATCCTCCCCTGCACTCCGTACAGCTGTATGTCAGTGTGGGGAGAAGCAGGCCAGTGAAGATTGTCCAGCAGAGTGTGTGTGTGTGTGTGTGTGTGTGTGTGTTTCCACTGGTCGTCCAAAAGGCTGGTGGTGATAAAGGCTTTCTCAATGACATGGGTATGCTTGCTATTCAAGTCAAACAGCCTCAACGAGTGGCTTCCATGGCAGATGTGAGATGCTGGTTTGATGCTGGCGAGGATCTGAGTTTTTTTGTGTGTGATGAATTCTGGCACTGGTCACGTGAGGAATGTGCTTCATGTAGCTTTGGGTTAAATGGTTGTGACCATGATGTGAGGAGTTGTGTACAGTGTGTGGTCGTTAGGCACAGGTGGTGTCTCTTCTTTCACCCTCTGTCTGCACCGTTACTGCTTGATTCCACCCAGCGTGGCTGTGTGCTGCTGTTATTTCATTGACATGCTCAGTTTTCATTGATTTGGTCATTTTCCCTCATTGTGTGTGATTCTACTATGAGTAGGTAGGTTATGTAGTGAAATGGTTTCTTTGTCAGTTTTGATTGTATTTACTGTATTGTTGATGTATGATTGGAAGTTGAATTCAAGGGGGGTTTTATTTTGAAAATTGACCAGATGCTGTTCATGTGTCTGACATCCTGTCTGGATGCGAGTATGTTTAAAGCAGAAAGTCACTTCTGGAACTCGGAGAACATCTGGCGGGATTTTAAGCGTTAGCTAAAGCGGCCGCCGTCAGCGGGAATGTGACACAGCCGCGCCTGGTGGAGTCAAGCAGTTAGTGAGTCTTCGAGCAGCCTTGTGGTGCTCATAGTGCACCCTACTGCCAAGAGCCCTTTGGTGTCTCTACGAGGGGCCAGCGGGGAGGTCAGTCACTGAGGCGAGGGGGTCAGGGGTCAGTAGTGGTTGTTCTGGCAGTCAGGCAGGAGACAGGAGCTGCCACAGGACTGCAGGATGCTTCATGCTCATTAACATGTCAGTTCTCTCTGAGGACAGACAACAGAAAGTCAAATGTCAATCATGTGTCACTTTTTGGTTAAAAAGACAATTTCACAGTCCCTCCAGGAAAATGCAATTTTATAAAATCGCAGTAATTAATGCAAATTAATTAATTGCAATTTTACTACAATCACCTCAACTTTTCTGGATGAAATGTCCAAATCAACAGATGCTTGTGATTCAGGCTAACTGTCACATTTCACGTTGTGGTAACTTGTGTCATTATAGTGAGCAATATACAACAATTCAGGTGGAAGACGGACAAATCTGAACAAAACAATTCCCAAATGTTCCCAAATAAGGTTTGCAAAGTCAGGAGTTAATGTTCAGACAGAGATCATGGAAATGGACATCAGACATAAAAATGGCCACTTTGGAGATAAAACTATATTTTTATGTTAATGGTTTTATTTTAATGACATTATTGACTGATTTTATCTGCTACTAACGTTGAAGTGAAAGTTTATTTAATAAAGAAGTGGAAATGGATCAATACAGTACAAGTATATTATTTTCTTTTATTTAGAATTTTGACTTCTTGCTTCTCATGTTCAGAAAATACATAAAAAACTAGCAGTGAGAAAGAGTAGATGTGAGGTATGGTTTTTATCTGAAGAACTGATTATATGTGACTCTTCACTGGTAGTATTTAGTAGCAATTTTCCCCAATTCCCACATTTTTACTACGAAAAGAGCAAATAAAAACATCCCAGTTTGAATCGCAATTTTTCAAAAAAGTCCCAATAATCACAAAAAAAGAAGAAAACATCCAAGCCATCCTGGAGGGATGATTTAGGTTTTTCTAAATATCAAATAGAAACCTCATTTATACTTAATTCACAATCATCCATTAAATTGATATGGTCTAAAATTTTTGTCAGAACTTCACATCAATATATAACAACCATTTCTAATGGTATAGAAGATATTAACATCATTCATACTTTCCCATTCAGGGTCCCATCAGTCTCACTTGTAGTTTATAGATGTAGATCAAACACATAGAAAAACATTTTAGAAATAAGTTTACTGCCTACAGCAAACAAGATCAAATGTGACTTTTGTACAATAAGACAGTACTTGACTCACCTCCACTGTCCAGCACCGGCTCTCAAGCTACAGCACTATTCACATTATTCTCCAGGAATGACCTGTGAAAAAACAGACAGTAGACAATATTATCAACATGACTGCTGACAGCTGCAGCACAGACACACTGTGTCCATGTTCACCTTTACATTCAATTCTAATTTATAATTATTTTCTCATTTCTATTAAACCAAATCAATCATTTGCTAAATGTGTTAGCCTGGTGGTATTACTTATTATATTGTATGTTTGGCTAATTGATGGCAGTGAAACAAGATGATAACACTGACATATTATCACCTTGCTATAGCTAACGTAGAAGTTAAAAAAGTTAGCTATAGCTAACCTGTTAGCAAACACTTGCCTATTTATTGATCTAGTAGACACAGAACATTAACATTACAATTCATTTGCAGTTGTGTTTCAGGCCAGCTGATGAATATAAGTCCAGTATTGACTTTCTTTTAGATCTGTAGTGATGTGCACCTCCTCCTGAGGGAAATATCTGGCGCTTTAACTGCTAAAAGCTCCAATAGCTATTTCACCAGCTAGCCAACAGCTAACTGTGTTTGTCTGCTGATGAGAGCAGAGTTCATGGGAAAGAACCCTAAAATGTTGATATTTCCATTTGTCACTAAGAGCAACACATTTCATTGTCATTGTTACTACACAATTATTAATAAGCCCAGCTTTAAAAAATTCTATGTAATGTTTGTGTTTTGTGTTTTGTTTACAGCTACGATCTCACACTGATGATGAGAAGTAAACATGAATCTTTCTCATCACTACCTTCCCTCCCACATCATGTTAATGCAGAACTGAGCATCATAGTTCACTCTTCACCTTGAAAAAAATACTCTTAACACCAAAAAGTTCCACTTGGTACTGTGCTCAGTAGGCCAGAAGTGACATGTAGGTGAAAGCTCTGGAAAAAGCTAGGAGGAAGTTGTTTTTTTATTGCACATCTTAAGAATGAGATTAATTCTCCACACTAGTGAGATATCTTCTAATACAGTATTCATGTGGGGCATGAACACTCAGCTCATAACAGGGACAACAGGGAGGATTTTATTGCCAGTACACTGAGAAGCAAACATGGGTCCAGCCCATTCTTTAGATATAAAAAAGTAGCAATGTTCTTTTAGAAAAAATACTTACGTCTGGTCTCCTTCTAGTGACATCTGGATCTCCTGGAGTACTTCTGCAACAACACAGAACATGATTGTAACTGACTGCTGTTTTCAACACTTATCACAGCTAAATCCTGCAGCTGCAGTTCAGTCTACATAAGGATCCAAGGGAAGCTGTACAAATCATGCTGATAGGATGATGGCTTGGATAAACACTGCTCAGGTTCCCAACCTGCTGATGAAGGTGTGTCTGCTGACGATGATGAGCAGAAAAGCTGACGTACCAGTTATATGAGCGGCAGCACGGGGTTGCAATTCAGAATGAAGCAGCACTTAAAAAAGGGTTTCAGATACAGTCATGATATTTATCTTTCTCTCTCTTTCCAGTACTCACTCTCGTCATTCAGCAAAGCATGCTCCATAACGCGTCTAGCTGCGCTTTCTGGGACACGCAGGCAGCGAGCAGAGGACGCAGTCAGTACAGTCAGCCACAAACAGCAACAACAAGTTGTGTTTGTGTGTACACAGATGGGTAGACAGACAGGACAGACAGACAGCACATTAGCACAAGCACAGAGTTAAACGACATTAAACAGAACACTAAATGTGGACGTGTAGTATTCCATCAGCCAATGGCACATGCATGTTTAAGAATGATGCTGTTTGTTGCTAGTAGAGTCTCTGAAGCCTTTGAAAGATGGTTTACCTGCATCCTCGCTGTCTTGACGTGCGTTTCTAAGAAAAAAAAACACAAAAAAACTCGTAAGTAACAAAATTAAAGATGCATTTCTAGAATAAAAAAAAAAAAAAGAAAAAGGAAAGTCTATATACTTGTGAGCAGATGAGGCTCCGTCAGGCTGCACTCTGTGTTTGCTGGGGGCGCCTGAATGAAGAGGGACCTCCACCAGACAGCGAGGCTCCACCACAAAGCGGGCAGACAGAGAGAAGCGTTCGAACTCAGACGGAGAGATCAGGTAGAAGCCTGGAGGGAAGACAACAATACACAGAGGGATATTTGAGAAGAGCGGTCGGAGCGGTGCAATCAGTTTGGCTGAGGCTTACGTGGGGTCATTTGTGTTTTTTAGGATCTCTAGAGAACATGTTCTGAGAAGGACTGGCTCCAAACTAGTGGTGATGTCACAAATCAAGCTCCAATGTACATTTGTTAAACTCAGATTTCAGGTTTTGTAGTCTCGGAGAAAATTTTCTTCCCATTTTTTGAATCAATGAGGGTCCCCATAAGACACAAAAGTGTGCGTGTGTGTGTGTTTACCCTGTCCATGCTTGGTGAAGACGCAGGAGGCGATGCCGCTGACGTCCTCTCTGCGTATGCATGGGTGCTGAACCTGCATCTTGACTCCCGGCAGCGACACCACGTGCAGGTCGCCCTGATTGGTCAGGACCACCAGGCCGCTCTCTCCGTAGTCCTCTGATTTGTTGCTACCGAACCAGGCCACGCCTACCCGCCGTACTCTGGAGCCGTCCACGGCAGTCAGCTTCAGCTTCATCTTAGCGCTCACCTTCGGCAGCGTGAACACCTGCACACACATCACATACTGTTAGCTCAGTTTTATTCCGTTAGAGTCATGAACAAAAACACAGCTGTTGAAATAAAAAGGAAGAAAAGGAAGGTTTTTGAAATATTAACTATTGATTTCAACATTTTATTTTATCTTTTTTTTTTTTATTTGTGCTCTTTACCAGCAGTTAGTTCCTCCATCATATTGGAGGTGGATTAACAATATCTGTTACTTGATCTTAACCTCATAGAATAATTTAGGCCAGGGATGTCAAACATGCGTGTGTGTGTGTGTGTGTGTGTGTGTGTGTGATCCTGACCTTAAACTGCTCCTCAGATATAACCAGCAGGTGGTGGGAGCCGTGCATATCAGGGGATCGGGCCAGGTCGTGAGCCACCTCCAGCGGCTCAGGAAGAGGAGCCCCGTGACCGTCCAGCACCACGATGCCAACCACGGGAGCGCGGTGCATCAGCTGGATTTCCTTGGCTGGAGACGGACGGCAGAAAGATGTTAGAACAAGAGGATACAGATGTGGAAACATGCATATGATTTAAAAAGCTCAGTTCCTCACCTGGCTGTGCAGTGACCGGCTCGTCCGCTCTGTGCTCCACAGGAGGGATGCGCAGCATGTATGCAAACACACAACCGCCATTGGTCCCTGCCCATAGGGAGGGTGTGTTGTGTGAGCCTGCAAGAAAATTTTGATTTATGAATGAAAAACAGTCATGATGTGATTGTGTGACCTTCTGCTGTTTGACGGTAGAACTCACTGTCTGAGAGGAAGGTGTCCGCAAAGTAAAGCGTCCGTACGAGACCAGTGAAAGAGTCGTCTGAGGACCGAGCCTCGATCTTCCTCTGGACTGGAGCCAGCTCCATCTCTGCCAGCTCAGCCTCCAGACGAGCGTTCGCCTCCTGCAGCTGCAGATTGAAAAGTTTAAAAAAAAAGTGAGCACAGAAATAAAAACAGAATGTGTAAGAACCTGTATGCTCCACTTTCTGCTTCTCTGAGCCTTGATGCAAAGATAAGTGAGAGATAGTGTAGATCTACCTTGGCAGCGTTGTTGACGTGATGTTTCCGTAGTGACACTCTGCTGCGTCTGATTCTTCTAAAGGACTGGCGGAGGGATTTCTTAATACTCTTCACTCTGGACAGAGGACCCTCCATGGCCAGCTGGTCACTGGGGTTTAGGGTGCATCTACAGAGCAGAGGAAAGATTTGGAATGGAATGGTTTCTTTCACACTTGCTTCTGGGATTCTACAGTATCTCTATCATATTTTACATCATTGTGTGTGATGTCTTCTATTTTCATCCACAGTGAATAACTCTACATTGCTGGGGACATCAAGGGGATGTGTTGACCGTATTTGGCATTCTGGAGGCATGTCTGTATGTAAATAAACCTGTGAGTGCACAAGCAGATGCGTGTAGAACAGATGAAATGAATCACTGGTCACTGTGTGCATGTCTAATACCAATTTTCTTGTAAGAATAGACCACACACACACACAGACGCACACAGACACACACACACACACACACACACACACACACACACACACACACAGACACACACACACACACACACACACACAGACACACACACACACGCATGCTGATAAACATATTATCTCTCTGTGTGTCCTTACTTGACAAAGACGTTGTTCTTCTGTTGGTAGTCGTACAGGCCGAAGCCGTGACTGGTTCCAAAAGCGATGAGCTTCCACTCTGAGTGCAGGTTGAGGGCAGTGATCACAGCTGGAGGCTGACACTGCACCAGAGCAAAGGGCTGGAAGCCTGCAGGAAACATCACCGGTTCCTCTCTCACATCCAGACGAGTGTGACCCTGATCCACATGAAAACCATCAATACACTGATCATCACTGGTGCTGACGTGGTTCACTGTTGGGATGGTGCAGTATGTAACAAATGATGAAAACATTCCATCAGTGGTCATTACCTTCCAGCGGAATCCCTCTTGACCCTGCAGCAAGTCCACAACTTTAGCCTCCACTGTCTGCTCTGCTGCCTCATCGTTCAGCTCCAGAACCAGGATCTAGAAACAGGAAAACACTGATATGAAACCAGGCTGCTGCTATAACCCATCATCTATATCACTGTATATTATGAATACTGAACAGAAACAACAAATATCAAAACAGTAATGTCACATATGTGTGCATGATAAGAAGAGGAGGCTGCCCGTCCCTGTCAGCTCTGCCTCTGTGTGTGTCTGTGTGTGTGTGTGTGTGTGTGTGTGATGGCTTTTAATAGTTTGGGGATATTATGAACAATAACATCCAACAATAGTGAGTCTACATCAGGTTGACTTCTCATACTTTAACACCCTGAAGTGGAAGAGGAAACATCACAGACAACTTCCCTCTTCATACTTCATTATATTCTTTTATTCTGGTAACACATAAACGCTACATGCTACATTTCCCTTTCACTGTATTTTAACGTTGGTTTGAGTCACAGTTGTAGAATATGTAGTCAAGTTAAAAGAAAAAATGGATTTGTTCCTTTATTTAATTAGAACATATGAATTTTGAGTTCTCTTATTTACTTTAACTGCAGTGAAGCGGGCATGCTGTTTATTACAGTTCAATCTTTTTCTACAATAATAGAAAGTACATTTTATTTTATTACAGTTAGAAGCTTTCCTGTTTTCTCATTTGTTGTTTTCATTTGCTCAACACTTGTGACCATGACTAATTCAGTATTATGAATGTTTCCACAGTGCTAATTCCACCAGTGTGACAGAGTGATGTCATCCTCACCACTGAGCTGTTCTCATTTTCTCTAACAGAAATGAGGTTTTAAAACACTAATTCATTCCATTTGTTTCTACTAAAAAACACTTCCTGCAATGTGCTAATGTTTCACATTAAAAACTTTCCATTGTAATTGGATTAAAATCTGAATAGTGGCTTTTAGTTGAGCATTTATGTGTGTGTTCTATATTCTACCTTCCTGCCTAATGTGGAGACTCCACAGCTGTGAATATGGCTTAATGCAGAGAGACTAAAGTCAATTCAAAGTGCTTTACAAACAGTGAAGAAATCTATTAGTGGAAAACTGAAAAATACAATTAGAGAAAAAAATGAAACACAGCATGAAACACAGGCCTATCATATATATGTCACCCAGGTTATTTAAAACAGTCATTTCACCTGTCCAGCTGTGCCAGCAACAATCAGATAACCGCTGTATTTACAGAGGTGGATCTTCTGAATGCCGAGCCTCGGGTCGTCACTGTACGGGTCAAAACAGCCAACCTGCACAACAAAAAACAATGTCAGTAATTCAATATGTACTTCCAGAAAAGTGGTAAACTCATAAAAGACTGATGAAAAGGTCAAAATCAAAGCTGCAGAGACTAAGTCTGGGGTCAGGTTCCAAAAATACTGGATCCTCCACTTCCCATAATGCATCTCAATAGCAACCACCCAAGCTTGGTAAACACCCACATCTTTCACAGACTGAGCAGCACTCAACATGAGTAAGCTGGTCCTTATTTGTAAAACTGGTTGAGTCCCTCTTAAAAACTAAAAATAGTGACAGAATCTGAACTTTTTCAGTGTGTGAACTTCAGTCAAGCTTCAGTTTGATTGCATCTTTTAAAGTTATTCTGCTTTTGTGTAGACTGTAATACAAACACACACCTTTCTTGTTATGTAACATTATTTTAGGGGCTTTTTTGTTGGTGGCATAGATGCTGACAGGAAACAAGGGGAGAGAGAGAGACAGGGGTATGACATGCAACAAAGGACTCTCGCCAGTCTGGAACCGGGAACGTTGTGGGAACGTTCCTCAGCTACGCGGGTGAGCCAAACACACCTTTCTGAACGGCGGCCATTCTCCCTCTGTGCCTTGGTTCATGTTGTCGTTGGGGTCTGCGTCTGTGTGGAACACTGCGGCTGTGCTCAGTTTGTACATGGGATACAAGCAGACTCCTGATGCATCCCAGAAACGCACTGTTCCATCCTCATGCCTGCACACACACACACACACACACACACACATATGTAAAAATAATACTGTTAAAAATAACCAACAGCCAGTCAGAGAAATATGTTGTAGTGGAGGCAAACTGACCCTGTGAGCAGCAGGTCTCTCTGTGGAGGGTCTGGGGCCAGGTTCTCTCCGCCTGTTATTGGCCAGGCCTGCAGGGAGAGAGGGAGGGAGAGAGAGAGGGAGAGAGAGAGAGAGAGAGAAAGAGAGAGGGGGGAAATTAAAGTTTAACAATAATACCAACTTAATGCCATCTGTTCTACCAGAAATGAAGGAATGTGTCCATATTAAGGACACAGCAAACAATAATATATATGATGAAGTGCTCTGGAGGAAATTCTATGAGTCACATGTTTCAGTAGCAGGTAAAAGGTTACGTGCAGAAAGGCTGATTTTACTTCAGACTGTGTTTAAAGCTTCTGGTTGAGGTTAATGCTTCACAATGTTAAAAAAGGTTAAAAAACTAGTTATGATGATAACTTATGATATGTTTATGTATGTATGTATGTATGTATGTATGTATGTATGTATGTATGTATGTATGTATGTATGTTTTTATGTATTTAGGTATTATTTATTTATCTTTTTTTTGGCAATGGGAGGTGGGGGGGGGGCTATCAAAAAAAAATCCTGTAGAAAGCATGGGTTTTGTTACTTTGTACATATGTTGCTCTTGCCAATAAATATAACACAAAAATACAACATTTTTTTATTACAAAAAAAACAAACTAAAGTTGTACTTTTTTGGAGTA